>NC_064645.1:225564397-225864397 GCF_023864345.2 Schistocerca serialis cubense
CTTGGTAGGTTAAAGTTGCCTGCAACTAGTAGTGCATGATCTGGATATTTAAGCGCTCCTGGCCGTAGACTTCCTATGGATGACTCTAGAGCTGTCACAGTGGAATAGGGTGGCCGATGAAAACATACAACAATTAACTTGGTTTCACCTACACTTGTTTACACGACCAGATAACTTCACTGTCGCACTCCACTTCCACCTCAATAGAGACATTTTTATCAACTGCAATAAAGACTCTCCCTCCTATGGCTTCTAATCTGTCTCTCCAAGATACGTTCCACGACTCACTGAATATCTCAGAGACTTCCACTTCAGGTCTCAGCCAGCTCTTGATTCCGAGAACAATTTGAGCTCGGGAACTTTCCTGGGGGGCAGTAAATTCCGGAATTTTGTTATAAATACTTCGACAGTTTACTGATAAAATTTTTACAGTCGAAGTCTCTTTACTCTGAACTCAGTCTTACTTCCCTTGCTGCATATCGACCGGCGAAAGTCCATCAGAGTACCTCAAACTATCATCTAGCTATAGCAACTGTCATGTGCACTCCACAAGTACTCTGCTACCCGAGTAGCTGCTTCCTTTGTGTAGTGCACCCCATGCCAATCAATGGGAGTCCTACAAATCCCCACCTGATAACGCAGGTCTAGACATCTGCAGTCAAGACCGTCACAGAGTCGACGAAGCCTTTCGCTGAGACCTTCCATTCGGCTCCAAACCAAAGGTCCCTGATCAACTCTGGAAACAATGGTTCAAAAATGGTTCAAATGGCTCTGAGCACTATGGGACTTAACTTCTAAGGTCATCAGTCCCCTAGAACTTAGAACTACTTAAACCTAACTAACCTAAGGACATCACATACATCCATGCCCGAGGCAGGATTCGAACCTGCGACCGTATCGGTCGCACGGTTCCAAACTGTAGCGCCTAGAACCGCTCCGCCACCCCGGCCGGCCTGGAAACAATGCTGCAAATTGTGAGCTCTGGTTGCACCCTGCTTGCAGTCTTCACCACCTCCACCAGCCACCTGTATAAAGTGAGGATGAGCCGGCCGCGGTGGCCGAGCGGTTCTAGGCGCTTCAGTCCGGAAACGTGCGACTGCTACGGTCGCAGGTTCGAATCCTGCCTCGCCCATGGGTGTGTGTGATGTTCTTAGGTTAATTAGGTTTAAGTAGTTCTAATTTCTAGGGCACTGATGACCTCATATGTTAAGTCCCATAGTGCTCAGAGCCATTTTAACCATCTCAAAGTGAGGATGGCCTTAGAAACCATACTACAGACTTCTTTGGTGCTGACGTGAACCACACCTTGCAGACGACTGCAACTTGCATGCTCGATAGCCGCAGGGAGGGCCGACTTCACATCTCGGATGAAGCCTCCTGGGAGACAAACCAAGTGCACGTTGGCGTTCTTTCCGGCCCTGAACGCTATCAGTTCAGGGGACTCCGTAACACGTCTAACTTTGTAACTCCCAATAACTAGTAAACCCCTCTCCCCCATGGGCCTACTCGAAGGCTGCTAAAGCAGCGGTCACATGTCGTCTCACAGGGTGAAAGGCCAGTCTCCACATTGGCCCTCAGTATCGAGCGACGGAAACGCATTGCCACTCACAGCTCACCCTGTGGTGAAGGCATATCCATATGAGGTGTCTCGGCAGCAGAGCCTGTGGGTGAAACAAGCTTCACCTGAGGTGTTCCACGTGACATGCCAGACTCACTGCTACAGCTAAACCCTGAGGCACCAGTCTGAAGGTGACTGACTGTAGCCAAAGGGTCTTCAGCTATTTGCGAACTGCAGCCATCCCATCCTGCATCTGTACACATTATGCACAGATCCCAACCATCCTAGTAAGTCTAACTGAGGAAGTAAACTATAAAAGTAGACAGAATCCAAGATATGCAACTTGCTAACCTCCTGATGTGTCAGCAATGGACACTGATACATTAATAAACCATGTTGCTGCCTGTTCAGTGAACAACTACTGCACTACAGACTGAATGAATTTACCATTACAGATCGCAAGGTTAATCCTCTTAAACACAACAGCATTCGCGAAATTTAATAAATGTGTTTCGAGGAAAAGACGAAAAAGATAGACACTTAACATGCCTCTCTGTAGATGTCAAAAAAAAGTGGCGGAACCTAATGCTTTGTTTAGGACTGCGACATAAAAGGAGGCTGACATCGGATCTGTGGTCGGTGGTATTTAGTATCATGGTCGCAGTTCGTTACATTTCTCAATGCTTACAGTTATTACATCATGGGAAGTGCGGGAAAACGTGAGATGTATCCAGGTGGGGGAGCCCTGTGTACCACAAACTGATTTAATAAAGAATAAGCGTCAATATATTATTAGTACTGACACTGATTTGAATTTCGTCTCATGAGATCATTCCTCTCCAGTAAAGACTGAGTCTTTTCCCTACCAATTTCCAGATGGGGGCGGAGAAGTTGGGGAGGGGAGGTCTGGAGATTTCCCAGATGGGGAGAGATTACTTAATTAATCAACTTTATTAATTAGTCAATTAATTTTATATCAACAGTGTACTTGTACTGAGGAATGGGGTGGGGATTTCCCAGAGGAGTGCGGGAGGAGGAGTTGGAGGGCAAGGTGTGGGGTGTGAGATTTTTCAGAAGGATATAACTTCCCCAGGGGTCATAAATCAACCATTAAGGGATCATAAATCAAGTAAACAGAACAATATATTTGCCTCTTAATATATGCAAACTCGCAGAAACAAAATGCAGCAGGCTCAGCTTTATCCTAGTACTAACCACTGTGGGCCTTTCTATCCTTAATCCACTTACTAGGCACATACTACTCCAATGCATGATTTATAACCCTTTTAAACTACTCCCATAATTCCTCTATGTCCATCACACTGGAACTAAATGATGCCAATTCTTTGTCTAAGTGAGACGCTAACATTTGCTTATCTTCGTTCTCTAGCAGAAACCCTCTTCTAGCCTTAACTTTAGTAAACATACCTCTAATGTCTGCTACTGTACTGATGCCGTTGATGACGTTAGGCCTACTTGCAATAACTACATCTAATATATTACCGTTCTGTGTGGGCTGGAATGTTCGGTCCTACATTTTCTATAACGATTAAGAAATGATTATTAAATACATCTGTTACCTGTGATTGATGATTTATGGCTCTTCTGTTTAAAGGAAGACCATTATTAAACTATATAAACAAGTAAATTATTTATAAACTACTGCTTGAACACACTTTATTCAACATGTAAACGTCACTACAGGTACTCGGATTTAGGTTATGGCATGTTCGATATGGCTGCCAGCATTAGCGATGATGTGGAGCAGAAGAGTAGCGAAATTCTGCAAGACCGCTGGAAGTGTCGGAACATCTATGCAGTCGATGGCCTCCTGAATGGCTATTTTCAGCTCAGCAATGGTTTGGGATTAATGGTGTACACCTTGTATTTAATACAGTCCCATAAAAAGGAATCGCATGTGTTCAGATCTGGAGAATATGGCGGACAATCGAGACCCATGCCAGTGGCCTCTGGGTACCCCAGAGCTAGAATGAGGTCTCAAAAGTGCTCCTCCAGGAGATCAAACACTCTTCTGCTTCGATAGGATCTAACTCCGTCTTGCATGAACCAGATATTGCCGAAATCAGGGTTACTTTGGATGATGGGGATGAACTCATCTTCCAAAACCTTCCGTACCGTTTGATAGTCACCGTGCCGTCAAAGATTATCGCACTGATTGTTCTGTGACTGGATATTGCACACCACACAGAGACCCGTTGAGGGTGAAGAGACTTCTCGATCGAGAAATACGGATTCTGAGTCCCTCAAATGTGCCAATTTTGCTTATTGACGAACCCATCCAAAATGAAAATGGACTTCATCGCTAAACCAAGCAACAATGAGCATACTAATTCCCACCATGGCCTGCTGTCAAACGTACAGTTTCAACGTCCTACGCAAACCGTCTACAAGTTATGACGATTTTATATAATTGTCATGCTGTAAATAATTACTGGTGTTATCTATTCTGTGGCTTGTTGTCTTGTCTCTCGTTTTCCATGGAGCTTTAAGTCTGCTTTTGGGATTACTGGTGTCTGGCATAATGTGCACGTTCCTTGATTTTTAATAGATTTTCTTTGTAGTTTTGAGTATTTTTGTAGTGTGCAACTACTGCAGGATCTTTATTTGTTCTTTTTTTTAACTGACTGATTAACGTGCTTTCTGATTCGCACCTTATGTTGAAGACGTTTTAAAATAGTGAGATGGATTTATTAAGGAATTAAATTCTATGCCGATATTTGGTCAATTATAAATTGCATACCCGGTCATGTCTTGTAAACTATTCCTAAAAATGTTTGCCCTAGAATTATCACTTTTTCTAACTGATTTCCACTGAGGCATAACTATGCTGTAAGGCGTTATCGTATTTATCTTAATTAATGTGCATCACAATTAGAGAGCATTTGTCCCTGGGTATACAGGTGTCCCATTTATCTTGACCACCCTAAATAACTGTTTGTCCAGATGCAAATTACAAAATGTTTCAAGCAAATGTTCTTTAGCCGTCAGGGGGACATCAATTAGCATGATTGCCTTTGTTGTAGCTTTGCTTTTTACAAAGATATGTTCAGCGGTATGACTTTTTTAAATGACAACCTGTATTTTTTATTCGATATTAGATTTCCTCTCCTAAAGACCTATTCAAAACTTTATCACAGTGTACCATTCACTGAAACACAAAGTTATTAATTACATAACACAACATTGCGCTGACTCTCCCAGCGCTTAGTGCAGGTACTCGGGGTAATGGAACACATCCACGTGCTGACGTTGACACAGGACAAATGTAAACATAAGCAGAATGCACACTCGTCATTCCGTCAACCATCGTCAGTTGAAGAGTTATGAGAGTAGAATGTACACCAACGAAGAGAAGGTAGAAATGCTACTCATCTATGGGGAGTGTAAGTTAGCAGAACAGTAATTGCAATACTGTTTTCTTACGTACGGGTACATTTAGTACAGTAGTTTAGTCCTTTTAAATACTGTTGTGTTGAGCAGGCATACAGTAAAGGCTGTCCTTCCTACAAACTGCATCGACATAACGTTTCTTTCATTTTTGTTGTTGTTGTTGTTGTTGAAGGTAGGCGAAATGCTACGCAGGCAGCGGAACTGTACAGAGAGCGATATCCTGACAAGAACCCACCTTCCCGGCGGATATTTTCTCTTCTTGTTGCGACGCTTCAGGAAACGGGAAGTTTCAACCCACGACAACGCAATCGTACTAGCATTCGCACAGCCGAAGCTGCCGAAGTTACTGTTCTCGCTTCCGTTGTTATGATTCCACATGTGAGCGCACGACAGCTTGAGCACAAGATTGGCATTCCTAACACCAGTGTGGTTAAATGATGACGGCGTCCTCTTGGGTAAAATATTCCGGAGGTAAAATAGTCCCCCATTCGGATCTCCGGGCGGGGACTACTCAAGAGGACGTCGTTATCAGGAGAAAGAAAACTGCCGTTCTACGGGTCGGAGCGTGGAATGTCAGATCCCTTAATCGGGCAGGTAGGTTAGAAAATTTAAAAAGGGAAATAGAAGGGTTAAGGTTAGATATAGTAGGAATTAGTGAAGTTCGGTGGCAGGAGGAACAAGACTTTTGGTCAGGTGAATACAGGCTTATAAATACAAAATCAAATACGGGTATTGCAGGAGTAGGTTTCATAATGAAAAAAAAAGTAGGAGTGCAGGTAAGCTACTACCAACAGCATAGTGAACGCATTATTGTGGCCAAGATGGATACGAAGCCCATGCCTACTACAGTAGTATAAGTTTATATGCCAACTAGCTCTGCAGATGATGAAATGTATGATGAGATAAAAGAAATTATTCAGGTAGTGAAGGGAGTGAAAATTTAATAGTCATGTGGGACTGGAATTCGAGAGTAGGAAAAGGGAGAGAAGGAAACATAGTGGGTGAATATGGATTGGGGCTAAGAAATGAAAGAGGAAGCCGTCTGGTTGAATTTTGCACAGAGCATAACTTAATCATAGCTAACACTTGGTTCAAGAATCATAAAAGAAGGTTGTATACATGGAAGAATCCTGGAGATACTAAAAGGTATCAGACAGATTATATTATGGTAAGACAGAGATTTAGGAACCAGGTTCTAAATTGTAAGACATTTCCAGGGGCAGATGTGGACTCTGACCACAATCTATTAGTTATGAACTGTAGATTAAAACTGAAGAAACTGCAAAAAGGTGGGAATTTAAGGAGATGGGACTTGGATAAACTAACTAAACCAGAGGTTGTACAGAGTTTCAGGGAGAGCATAAGGGAACGATTGACAGGAATGGAGGAAAGAAATACAGTAGAAGAAGAATGGGTAGCTCTAAGGGATGAAGTAGTGAAGGCAGCAGAGGATCAAGTAGGTAAAATGACGAGGGCTAGAAGAAATCCTTGGGTAACAGAAGAAATATTGAATTTAATTGATGAAAGGAGAAAGTATAAAAATGCAGTAAATGAAGCAGGCAAAAAGGAATACAAACGTCTCAAAAATGAGATCGACAGGAAGTGTAAATGGCTAAGCTGGGATGGCTAGAGGACAAATGTAAAGATGTAGAGGCTTATCTCACGAGGGGTAAGATAGATACTCTCTACAGGAAAATTAAAGAGACCTATGGAGAAAAGAGAGTCACTTGTATGAATATCAAGAGCTCAGATGGAAATCCAGTTCTAAGCAGAGAAGGGAAAGCAGAAAGGTAGAAGGAGTATATAGAGGGTCTATACAAGGGCGATGTACTTGAGGAAAATATCATGGAAATGGAAGAGGATGTAGATGAAGATGAAATGGGAGATATGATACTGCAGGAAGAGTTTGACAGAGCACTGAAAAACCTGAGTCGAAACAAGACCCCAGGAGTAGACAACATTCCATTATTAGAACTACTGACGGCCTTGGAAGAGCCAGTCCTGACAAAACTCTACCATCTGGTGAGCAAGATGTATGAGACAGGCGAAATACCCTCAGGCTTCAAGAAGAATATAATAACTCCAATCCCAAAGAAAGCAGGTGTTGACAGATGTGAAAATTACCGAACTATCAGTTTAATCAGTCACAGCTGCAAAATACTAATGCGAATTCTTTACAGACGAATGGAAAAACTGATAGAAGCCGACCTCGGGGATGATCAGTTTGGATTCCGCAGAAATGTTGGAACACGTGAGGCAATACTGACCCTACGACTTATCTTAGAAAGTAGATTAAGGAAAGGCAAACCTACATTTCTGGCATTTGTAGACTTAGAGAAAGCTTTTCACAATGTTGACCGGATCACTCTCTTTCAAATTCCAAAGGTGGCAGGGGTAAAATACAGGGAGCGAAAAGCTATTTACAATTTGTACAGAAACCAGATGACAGTTATAAGAGTCGAGGGGCATGAAAGGGAAGCAGCGATTGGGAAGGGAGTGAGACAGGTTTGTAGCCTGTCCCCGATGTTATTACAAATGATTGAAGCGATTTCATAAATTCACTGTAGCTCCATTCATTGACGTATGGTCACGACACACTACAGATACGTAGAAAAACTCATAAAGTTTTGTTCGGCTGAAGCCACACTTCAGGTTTCTGCCGCCAGAGCGCTCGAGAGCGCAGTGAGACAAAATGGCGACAGGGGCCGAGAAAGCGTGTGTCGTGCTTGAAATGCACTCACATCAGTCAGTCATAACAGTGCAACGACACTTCAGGACGAAGTTCAACAAAGATCCACCAACTGCTAATTCCATTCGGCGATTGTATGCGCAGTTTAAAGCTTCTGGATGCCTCTGTAAGCGGAAATCAACGCGTCGGCCTGCAGTGAGCGAAGAAACGGTTGAACACGTGTATCTGGACATGCTGGAAAATTGGCTCATGCCACAACTGGAGACCAACAGCACCGACTTCATCTTTCAACAGGATGGTGCTCCACCGCACTTCCATCATGATGTTCCGCGTTTCTTAAACAGGAGATTGGAAAACCGATGGATCGGTCGTGGTGGAGATCATGGTCAGCAATTCATGTCATGGCCTCCACGCTCTCCCGACTTAACCCCATGCGATTTCTTTCTGTGGGGTTATGTGAAAGATTCAGTGTTTAGACCTCCTCTACCAAGAAACGTGCCAGAACTGCGAGCTCGCATCAACGATGGTTTCGAACTCATTGATGGGGACATGCTGCGCCGAGTGTGGGAGGAACTTGATTATCGTCTTGATGTCTGCCGAATCACTAAAGGGGCACATATCGAACATTTGTGAATGCCTAAAAAAACTTTTTGAGTTTTTGTATGTGTGTGCAAAGCATTGTGAAAATATCTCAAATAATAAAGTTATTGTAGAGCTGTGAAATCACTTCAATCATTTGTAATAACCCTATATATTGAGCAAGCAGTAAAGGAAACAAAAGAAGAATTCGGAGTAGATATTAAAGTCCATGGAGAAGAAATAAAAACGTTGAGGTTCACCGATGACATTGTAATTCTGTCAGAGACAGCAAAGGACTTGGAAGAGCTGTTGAACGGAATGGACAATGTCTTGAAAGGAGGATATAAGACGAACATCAACAAAAGCAAAACGAGGATAATGGAATGTAGTCGAATTAAGTCGGGTGATGCTGAGGGAATTAGAGTAGGAAATGAGACACTTAAAGTAGTAAAGGAGTTTTGCTATTTGGGGAGCAAAATAACTGATGATGGTCGAGGTAGAGAGGATATAAAATGTAGACTTGCAATGGCAAGAAAAGCGTTTCTGAAGAAGAGAAGTTTGTTAACATCGGGTATAGATTTAAGTGTGAGGAAGACGTTTCTGAAAGTATTTGCGTGGAGTGTAGCCATGTATGGAAGTGAAACATGGACGATAAATAGTTTATACAAGAAGAGAATAGAAGCTTTCGAAATGTGGTGCTATAGAAGAATGCTGAAAATTAGATGGGTAGATCACATAACTAATGGGGAGGTATTGAATAGAATTGGGGAGAAGAGGAGTTTGTGGCACAACTTGACAAGAAGAAGGGACCGGTTGGTAGGACATTTTCTGAGGCATCAAGGGATCACAAATTTAGCATTGGAGGGCAGCGTGGAGGGTAAAAATCGTAGAGGGAGATCAAGAGATGAATACACTAAGCAGATTCAGAAGGATGTAGGCTGCAGTAAGTACTGGGAGATGAAGAAGCTTGCACAGGATAGAGTATCATGGAGAGCTGCATCAAACCGGTCTCAGGACTGAAGACAACAACAACAACAACAGTGTAGATCGTATTCTTAAACGTCACCGGTTACATCCTTACCATTGTACAGCTACATCAAGGATTGTATGGGAATGATTTCCAGAATCGTGTACAGTTCTGTCAGTGGGCACAGCAGCAAATCTTCGCCAGCCCGAATTTCTTCTCCAATGTTCTGCTTACCGATGAATGTTCCTTCTCAAACAAAGGACAGGTAAATACAAGGAACATGCATTATTGGTCCAGCGACAACCCACGATGACAGGTGGAACATCAGCGCCAATGGAGAGATAACGCCTGGTGTGGGATGCATGGTACTACAATTATTGGTCCTTATTTCATCAGTGGTAGTCTAAACGGCATAGCATATGCCAACTTCCTCAGACGAATTCTTCCTCCTCTTCTGGATGAAGTGCCGCTAAGAACCAGAATACTTATGTGGTATCAGATGGTTCAAATGGTTCTGAGCACTATGTGGCTTAACTTATGAGGTCATCAGTCCCCTAGAACTTAGAACTACTTAACCTAACTAACCTAAGCACATCACACACATCCATGCCCGAGACAGGATTCGAACCTGCGAACGTAGCAGCTGCGCGGTTCCGGACTGAAGCGCCTAGAACCGTTCGGTCACGCGGTTCCAGATTGAAGCGCCTAGAACCGCTCGCTTACAGCGGCCTGCTTATGTGGACCAACACGATGGGTGTCCAGCACATAATACCTTGCGTGCACGTCGTGTTCTGAACCGAAGGTATCCTGCCAGATGGATTGGTCGAGGAGGAACAGCTTCTTGGCCAGCTATGTCTCCTGATTTAAATCCTCTGGGATTTTTTGTTTGGGGATGCATTAAAGACGTTGTCTATCGCGGTATTCCAATAACTCCCGAGGACATGCAGGAACGTATCGTGCTTGCTTGTAATTCTCTTCAGCAGGCATCATTGGGAGCAGTAAATAATTCTTTCACTCTACGAGTGCACCAGTGTGTGGGTGTCCAGGGTCACCACTTTGAGCACCTTTGAATGTTCTACTCCTGGTCAGTGGTACAGGAGAGTCAAAGTCAAGTTTGTATTATGTTTTTGTTTGGTTTTCATTTGTTTTCTGACAACTCCAGCAAGTGGACGAGTTTGTGATCCCCGGCTCAAAGTCAATGTTGTGTTACGTAGTTAATAATGTTGTGTTTCAGTGAATAGTACACTGTGATATATTTTTGAATAAGTCTTTAGTAGAGGAAATGAATTAGCGAATAAAAAATACAGTGTGCCATTTAAAAAAATCATACCGCTGTTCATATCTTTGCAAAAAACAAAGCTACAACGATGGAAATCATGCTGATTGATGTTCCCCTGACGGCTAAGGAACCTTTGCTCGAAACATTTACTAATTTGCATCTGGACAAACGGTTATTTAGCGTGGTCGAGATAAATGGGACACCCTGTATAGTGTAGAGCAGGGATTTAGTAGCTCGTTGTTTGCACTCCAATCAAACTGTTTATCGGAACACACTGCTCGCCTATCTAGCGACTGTTTCTCGTCGCCGTCAAAGAGAAGAACTGGCTCACAGAAATTAATGATCAATCAGAAAGCTACTCCAAATCGTAAAAAAACGTTACAAATCTGGAAATATCGCAAGACGACACGCTTTACATACAACTATTCCGGATTTCCGGAAGAGTTTTTATACGGTACCACACAAGCGGATAGTAGTGAAATTGCATGCTTATGAAATATCGTATCAGTTATGTGACTTGATTTGTGATTTCCTGTCAGAGAGGTCACAGTTCGTAGTAACTGACGGAAACTCATCGAGTAAAACAGAAGTGATTTCTGGCGTCCCCCAAGGTAGTGTTATAGGCCCTTTGCTGTTCTTTATCTATACAGGGTGTTAGAAAAAGGTACGGCCAAACTTTCAGAAAACATTCTTCAGACACAAAGAAAGAAAATATGTTATATGGACATGTGTCCGGAAACGCTTACTTTCCATGTTAGAGCTCATTTTATTACTTCTCTTCAATCACATTAATCATGGAATGGAAACACACAGCAACAGAACGTACCAGCATGACTTCAAACACTTTGTTACAGGAAATGTTCAAAATGTCCTCCGTTAGCTAGGATACATGCATCCACCCTCCGTCGCATGGAATCCCTGATGCGCTGATGCAGCCCTGGAGAATGGCGTATTGTATCACAGCCGTCCACAATACGAGCACGAAGAGTCTCTACATTTGGTAACGGAGTTGCGTAGACAAGAGCTTTCAAATGCCTCCATAAATGAAAGTCAAGAGGGTTGGGGTCAGGAGAGCGTGGAGGCCATGGAATTGGTCCGCCTCTATCAATCCATCGGCCACCGAATCTGTTGTTGAGAAGCGTACGAACACTTCGACTGAAATGTGCAGGAGCTCCATCGTGCATGAACCACATGTTGTGTCGTACTTGTAAAGGCACATGTTGTAGCAGCACAGGTAGAGTATCCCGTATGAAATCATGATAACGTGCTCCATTGAGCGTAGGTGGAAGAACATGGCGCCCAGTCAAGACATCACCAACAATGCCTGCCCAAACGTTCACAGAAAATCTGTGTTGGTGACGTGATTGCACAATTGCGTGTGCGGATTCTCGTCAGCCCACACATGCTGATTGTGAAAATTTACAGTTTGATCACATTGGAATGAAGCTTCATCCGTAAAGAGAACATTTGCACTCAAATGAGGATTGATACATTGTTGGATGAACCATTCGCAGAAGTGTACCCGTGGAGGCCAATCAGCTGCTGATAGTGCCTGCACACGCTGTAAATGGTACGGAAACAACTGGTTCTCCCGTAGCAGTCTCCATACAGTGACGTGGTCAACGTTACCTTGTACAGCAGCAACTTCTCTGACACTGACATTAGGGTTATTGTGAACTGCACGAAGAATTGCCTCGTCCATTGCAGGTGTCCTCGTCGTTCTAGGTCTTCCCCAGTCGCGAGTCACAGGCTGGAATGTTCCGTGCTCCCCAAGATGCCGATCAATTGCTTCGAACGTCTTCCTGTCGGGACACCTTCGTTCTGGAAATCTGTCTCGATACAAACGTACCGCGCCACGGCTATTGCCCCATGCTAATCCATACATCAAATGGGCATCTGCCAACTCCGCATTTGTAAACATTGCACTGACTGCAAAACTACGTTCGTGATGAACACTAAACTGTTGATGCTACGTACTGATGTGCTTGATGCTAGTACTGTAGAGCAATGAGTCGCATGTCAACACAATCACCGAAGTCAACATTACCTTCCTTCAATTGGGCCAACTGGCGGTGAATCGAGGAAGTACAGTACATACTGACGAAACTAAAATGAGCTCTAACATGGAAATTAAGCGTTTCCGGACACATGTCCACATAACATCTTTTCTTTATTTGTGTGTGAAGAATGTTTCCTGAAGGTTTGGCCGTACCTTTTTGTAACCCTGTAGAAACGATTTGGGAGACAATCTGAGCAGCCGTCTTCGGTTGTTTGCAGATGACGCTGTCGTTTATCGACTAATTAAGTCATCAGAAGAACAAAACAAACTACAAAACAATTTAGAAAAGATATCTGAATGGTGTGAAAAGTGACAGTTGACCCTACATAACGAAAAGTGTGAGGTCATTCACATGAGTGCTAAAAGGAACTCGTTAAACTGCAGTTACACGATAAATCAGTCTAATCTAAAAGTCATAAATTCAACTAAATACGTAGGTATTACTATTACGAACAACTTAAATTGGAAGGAACACACAGAAACTGTTGTGCGGAAAGCTAACCAAAGATTGTGTTTTATTGGCAGGACACTTAGAAAATGTAACAGACCTACTAAAGAGACTGCGTACACTACGCTTGTCCGTCCTCTTTTAGAATACTGCTGCGCGGTGTGGGATACTTACCAGATAAGACTGACGGAGTGCATCGAAAAAGTTCAAAGAAAGGCAGCACGTTTTGTATTATCGCGAAATATGGGAGAGAGTGTCACTGAAACGATACAGGATTTGGGCTGGAAATCATTAAGACGAAGGCGTTTTTCGTTGCGACGGAATCTTCTCACGAAATTCCAATCACCATATTTCTCCTCCGAATGCGAAAATATGTTGTTGACACCGACCTACATAGAGAAGAACGATCACCACGATAAAATAAGGGAAATCAGAGCTCGCACAGAAAGATATAGGTGTTCTTTCAGCGCGCTATACGAGATTGGAATAGTAGAGAATTGTGAAGGTGGTTCGATAAACCCTCTGCCAGGCACTTAAATGTGATTTGCAGAGTATCCATGTAGATGTAGAACTAAAGTTATCCTCGCAAAGAACTTTCACACCGAAGAAAAATTTGCGAAAGAAACAGGTACCTTGAAGACAGATCGAGTGTGTTCTACATCACAAATCAACACTGTCTGTAGAGAGAAACGACACTCAAGAAGAAGCGAGAATCGCAAACCTTGTGTGCGCTGGTGCCACTTTTGCCGGGATGAGGAGAATTCTTTCAAAGTATGGTTTCCAATGTATATCAATCCCTTCAACGAAGCTGAAAGATGTACTTGCTGGTAGAAAGATAATCTACTGATCAACAAACCGGATGTGTAGCTCATACGATGTGTATGCTTCTTGAACTCAAATGGGAATTCCTGGTGGAAAGACGAAGTTTTTTTCGCCAGGCACTATTGCGGAAGTCTGGAGAACCGGTATTTGAGCCGACTGCAGATCGATTCTACAGCGGCTAACGTTCATTTCGCCTTAGGAGCACGGAGATAAGATGACAGCAATTAGGGCTCGTACGGAGGATTACAGATAGTCATTTTTCCCTCGCCCTATTTGCGGCTGGAACAGGAGAGGAAGTGACTAGTGGTGGCATGCACTCTACGGTGGCTTCAGGAGTATGTATGTGAATGTAAATGTAGATGAAAAACGTGGGATGCCCCATGTTGGACAAAATTGTTTAACAAAGATCTGGAGAAAAGAATACAAGCGTTGTGTCTATTCCCTCCCTCCCCCCCCCCCTCCACCACTCCCTCGATTTGAAGGTCAGATGTAAAACAGCGATACTAGCATTGTGGTGCAGGCAGCAGAGTAAGAAATCCGAGTAGCGGACAATTTAAGAGAGACAAAGGCTTAATTTAAATAAATTACGGGTCTACTCTCAGTTTACTTAAATCACGTCAGAAAACTTATCGATGATCCCTCCCTTCCCCCCCCCCTCTCTCTCTCTCTCCCTCCCTCTCTTTGTCTCTGTCTCTATCGCTGCCTTTCTCTCTCTCTCGCTCGCTCTCTCTCTGTCTCCCTCTCTTTCGCCCTGTCTCTATCACTGCTTCCCTCTCTCTCTCTCTCTCTCTCTCTCTCTCTCTCTCTCTCTGTCTGTCTCATAGAGAAGTGCTCACTAATACATTTTTGACGAAGCGTACCGCCGTAAGGCACTTCCTTTATTTATAACATTTGCTTACGGTATGTCATGGTTGGTTGTAACTTTCTGTGGGACTGCTGGATTCCTTGAGAACACGGCGTGGTGTGTGGTGTGCCCCTTTTACAGTATGGCTGAAACCCGAACAGAGAGCAAAGAAATCAGTGCTCGACACCTATAGAAGACAATCAGGGATGTTGTTGAAAAGTCGTGTAAAGAAAATGACAGCTCAGATGGAAATCCAGAAACATGTAAATCAGAATAAGTAAGACACATGACCTTGAAATTCATACTAGATAAGGAAAAACGAAAATCCTTCTAGAGATAACAATCACAAAGGAAAGCCTAAATACTTGTTCAATACGTGCTATAAACCTGTTCATGGCAACGGGTGAAAATGGTAAAAACTTTTCTTGTATTCTACTCCCATCATTTTGACCTAGCTTCAGGCAGTGGCTTGAGCAGTTACGTAAACTACTCCGCAGTGCTTACGGCTGACTCCCACGCTCTTACGCTGAGCTAGGCACACTACCACGGTATTGCTGAATGAGAGGCGCCAACTTTCTGCCACAAACCCAATGAGAGGACCGGGTGCCGTCACATGAGGTACGCAAGAGGGTCGGCGATGTAGCGCCCACAACACCGGGTCGCTCATTTGCCTGCCAGCTTCCTTACTCTCTGGACGTGGCCACCAGTCCTTGCTATTGAGGACGGAATGCTCTTCCCATATCAAGTGCGGTTCACTCCGCGGCGGTAGACAGTTTTCAAGAACATTACATCCCTTAATGGTAGTTCTTGGGAATAAAACCCATTTTTTCCTGAATCCTGGCATTTATCATTTTACGTGTAGGAAAAACACCCTGGACGCCCACCTGCTACCATCCCGACACGCACAAACCTTCCTCTATAACAAGCACAATATTATTCTCGACATGGTATCACCCGTACAGCCAGATCATGGTGCGCTGAGATGGAGTCCCTGTTAAATAGGATAAATAAGACTGTACTTAGCTAGTGGTATTATGAAAAGGAGACACCGATGAAGAAACAGACAAAAAAATAAGTATTTCACAACACAGACTGTACTTAGATAGTGGTATTATAAAAAGGAGACACTGATGAAGAAACAGACAAAAAAATAAGTACTTCACAACACAATCAAGAGACAGAGTGAATTAAGAAGAAGATAGAGATACACGTACCTACATTGACGTAATTCTAAAGAAAACACGATGACATACACACTTAAAATAACATGGTAATAAAGTCTCTATATTGTGTACAAAATAACGAACACTCTTGAAGGAAATTTAGAGAACCAAACATCCTAGTGACTCAAATACCGCCGGTCGGAGTGGCCGTGCGGCTCTAGGCGCTACAGTCTGGAGCCGAGCGACCGCTACGGTCGCAGGTTCGAATCCTGCCTCGGGCATGGATGTGTGTGATGTCCTCAGGTTAGTTAGGTTTAATTAGTTCTAAGTTCTAGGCGACTGGTGACCTCAGAATTTAAGTCGCATAGTGCTCAGAGCCATTTGAACCATTGACTCAAATACCAGGGATGAAGTGTTTAACAACACAAATGCCCAACCAGCAATGCATTGTAAGCAGTGACGTAACTAAGGGTATGGCAGCCGAGGCGCATGCCCTGAATGCACGCATCTTTTTGACATGAGGAAAGGAAAAAGAAAAGGGAAAGGGCGACGGTGAAATAGGAGTGGGAAAAAGAGTATAATGATGCAGTAGAAGTAGAAGAAAAATAATAAAAAATAGGAACTGGAAATAACTAAAATGTGAAGGAGCGGAGATGTAAGAAAGGAAACCAGGAGCAGGTTCCGAATGGACTGTATTCAGCAACAGTTCCCTAAGACCCGCCTCTCTCTGGTACTGAGATGCTTGTATCTCGATTTCTGTCTTTGATATACCGAAAATCCTGTTATGCCAAGACCGAGGGTGGTCGCGCAGTGGTTTGACCCAGGTCTCTTATTCGGTAGGACTACGGTTCAAACCCGCGTCCGCCCATCCAGGCTTTGGTTTCCCGTGATTTCCCTAAGTCACTGCAGGCAAATTCCAGGATGGTTCCTTAGAAAGGGCATGGCCGATTTCCTTCCCCATCCTTGATACAATCCGAGCTTGTGATCCGTCTCTAATGACCTCGATGTCGACGGGACGTTAAACCCACCCTTCCGTCTGTTACGCCCATTAATCAACGTAATGGAAGTTTTAAGAGCATTTTTGTAATTTCTTTCGTTGTTATAGTTTTAAATTGATTGGAAGTGAAACAATTAGAAAGGAATCACTGTATTGCTGCAGAAAATGCAACTTTGGATTTTTTTAAATTGTATCTTAACAAGAAACAAAATTACTGACGTATATACGTTCTACGTAATTGTGAATACATATTGATCACAATAAGCGAATAAACAGGTTAAACAGCAATGCGGATTAAACAAAAACGGGAAGTTGTCGAGCTGGGGGAGAGGGTGGAGGTGGAAAGTCGAGGTTTGCCCTTGGTTCCAGTTACCATAGTCACGCCACTAACTGTAAGTGGCAATGACAAGCAGATAGTTTAGTACAAGATATGACGAACATGTCAGATGTCAGATATTGTTATCAGTGATTATTTACTAGTAGATAATTTAAAACAGCATAGTTGTTACCCATAAAAATGGAGTAAATTATGGATATCATCACAATAAATCATTATAACAAATATCCCAATACATTGTTGTTAAGCGTCCAAGAAGCAAGCAGCAAGGAAATGATAAATTATTAACCAACAACTCACAACCAAATCAATCGATAACACTAGTCTGCATTTAAAAAATTTTTGTCAAATGATTGTTGAAAGTAGGTGTTCTTGAATTAATTTTTTATGCTGATTCTATAAATAACTACCGTTTTCACCTATCACGTCTGATTTTTACACAAAGTAAGAAGCAATATTTTGACGATTTTCACTTTTGGGCCCACCAATATATTCTAACACCATTTCACACAAGGTGGGTTTTTAACCAAAACACATTTGAAAACAAAATACATTTAAAAATACTGCTCAGGACTCCTGTAATTTGTTTCGTGACTACCTTGTATAAAAAAAGGAGTCAAAAGTGTTCCATTAATTTTTAAACTTACTCTTCTTTGATTTCCTTGCAGATAATTGTATATAATGACTATCCCTCTTCAGCATCCAAGTAGTCGGCCATCATAGGTGCTGAACTGTGCAGCTGGTACCGCCTCTCCATCTCCTTAATACATCGGTGAAAACGTTCACTGTGCCCTTCAGTACAATGTCCCAAATTTTCCGGATAGTAGTCGATAGTTGAGCGTAGAAAGTGAACTTTCACACTCACGTTACAACCTATCTTCTTCAAATTTCGCAATTTTTTTCAACAATGGCCTTGTAATTAGTATCTTTGTTATTCCACAGAAAGTTCTCAGTAACTGGTCAGAAGGCAGTCATTCACCTTTTCTCTTTTCTTCATTATCTTCTCAGAATCCTCATCCTTCATCAATATCTTTGAGGACTAAAAAAAAATTCCAGCTTTTAATTTGTATCGTACGGTGAAGGGAAGTTTCTTGGAAAGGTGCTTGATGCAGGGTCCATCCTGTGGTAGAGCCTTTACAAATTACTTCATCAAGCCTAATTTTATTTGGAGAGTTGGAAGCAAGACTTTTTTTTTTCTACAAGCGGTTCGTGCAGGATACTTTTAGTTATAGGCACAAAATTTCTCCGCTCTGACCAAACTCCTACGCTCCAATGTCTTTGCCTTAACCGACTGTCCGATTCGCAAAGAAAGCAAGGCACTATTGTGAAGCCAGCTTGTCCCAATAGCATCCCGATAACTTTGAAGCCACTGCAGATTAGCCAAGTGTATTCCACATACTGGATACACGTTAAGAGTATCTTCATGTTCTCATACATCGCTTTCATTTGAATGAATGGGCCACAAGAACGGAACCATACACGTTTCCATTGTGCTGTAACACGCTTTCAGACTCCTCGTTGACGAATCTAGAAAAGGCTCGACTGAGAAGGATCACGTTTAGTGCCATGGAAGTGCATTACATCGTTTACGGTATTGCAGTAAAGCAATGTCTCGTTCTGTGAAAATAGATGAACTAATTCTTTCTCTCTACGTCTGAATGATGAGTTATTGTGTTCCTGGCTCCAATATATTCTTACTTTTTAGCTGGGAGCCAAGTAGTTCCGTAGATTCCTTAAGAAACTTCAAATCTCGTACGTGAGCATTAAGTTCACTCTGAGAGAACTGTTGTGGAGCAGAGTCGCCTTCAGGCTCATGGACATCGCTATCGTCTTCGGAAATTACATCAACATCATTTTCTTTATCATCTTCTGTCACGTTCTCTCTACAGCAGCTGGAGGAAGAGGAGTAATCAGATCTTTTTCATGTGCACACTGGCCTAATGCCTGGATCAATGTTTGGATACACAACTTATCTCTTATTTTTCGAACTGCAGCCCCGTACATTAGCTACGCAGAAGTAAAAGTCATTAAGGTGAGTTTTAAGCTCCCTTCACAACACTGGCTTAATCTTTCCATACAACAGCGGCAAACTGCCTCTGACGCCCATCCCTTGCCCTGCTCGCCAAGTTTCGTTTTAAAATGACTTGGTGAGCTTTATACACAAATCTGCTTAGCCACTGTATTATTCCCAAAAATGTAATAAAAAATATTTATGTTCTCACACACTTTCGCGTTGATATTGTCGTAACTATCAACAGTAGGCAAAGAGATTTATTAATACCGTCTTAAATATACAGAATAATCACAATGTAGCATTGGTAATCCAAGCCTGTTTGATAAGCAACACTTTCAGCGTCACAACTAACAACTAGCATCAACAGGTGTAACAGCCTAAAGGTATACAGGCCCGTATTGACAAAGTTCTCTCCAACAATACGCCTAACCTTCTGACACGGCAATATATCTCTAAAGTCAAACTGCGGCAAACCGTAAGTGATAGAAAAAACTGAAAACGGCGTAAAAAGTTGAGGTAGTATCACATATTAGTTTTCAGCCATCTGATGCCACGCAGACTAGTGTAATCGTAAACTTATGGACGCGCATGCACACACACACACACAAACACACAGACACACACACACACACACACACACACACACACACACACACACACACACACACACACATCTAAAACACTAACGATATACAACGTATAAATCAAGTTAACAGTTGGTATCGGTATAGAAAACAAAACTTACTAACATAGCCAAGTGTGTAAACGGTTTGCATATTGATTATCGAATAGTTGTAGCACTTCTTTAGAATAAAAAGAAGCACACCTGAAGTGGAACACACCAACACACATTACAAGTAATAAAACGTACACTGAGATACAAAGTGCCAGGTCCACGACTGTTTATCACCTACAACTACAATGTCAAAATATGCAAGTTAAAAGTGCCACATCTAAGTGAAAAAGTGGACGTATTAGGAGCCAAGAATTCTTCAGAACAAGTTGAAGCAAAAGATGTATGAAGAGGCATAAAAGACAATGATTCTGTTTCACACACACATAAATCCTAACCCATTAAGAGAAAAAATGGCGTAAACATAATTTTTATGAACAGCCTAAAAGACAGATACCTTTTCACTGAAAAGGTGCTGGGAAAGATTGAAAACTTTAGTTACCTCTGTCTACGGTCCAGAGCACGATTCAGAGGGGCACATCAACATTCGTTTTGCGAACCAGATGTCACACTGGCATCCATGAGAAGACTGGTAATAAAATGTATTCCCTCTACAGAGGTGATCACGTACAGAATACCCGTCAAACTATTTTTGAGTACCGTTCGTCAACCCTCAGAGGGAGTTCCTGTTGGGGTATTTTGAGAGGGTATTTCCAGTTCTGGGATTTTTCATACAGACAAGAGAAACATCCACGAAACCCTTGGGAGACAGGGAACTATTTAAGTGCACTACTGTGGCACTAAAGCACAATTCAAAAAATTGAAAGTGTAGTGCATGTGAAGGTGTATTTGTTTCTGTATACGAAGAGTAAAGTCGGTAAGTTTTCCGATTTGTCTAGTATTTCTGATGATTATAGCCAGCGAATATTTATACGATTTATACTCTGCAATATTATGAGTAACTACGAGAGCAGTAAGCTATTAACATTTTAATATCTAACAATTCTGTATTTACAAGAAATAAAAAAAAAATTAGAGAAAACAGAAGGCAACTGCATGAACACCAAGAGTACTTACGAGAAATAAAGAAACCATTCGAGAAAATAGAGACAACTGTATTAACATCAATAGCTCAAATGGAAAGCCTGTACTAAGCAAAGAAGTGACAGCTGAAGGATGGAAGAATATGCACATAAAAGAACGTTGAAGACAAAATCATAAAAAGAAAGGAGGGAGTAGATGAAGATGAGACTGGAAGTGTGATACGGCGAGTAGAATTCGGAAGGCACTGAAGGACCTAATTCAAAACAATTCACCAAGTCACTTGGAGCACACGACATTTCTTCAGAAGTACTAAGATCCTTGATAAAACCAATCATGACGTAACTGTTCCACCTGGCATGCAGGATATATGTGATAGAGAAAATATTCTCTGACTTCAAGAACAATGTAATAACAACAGTACCGAAGAAAGCTGGTGCTTTCATGTGTGCATGTTGCTGAAAAGTTAGTTCAATAAATCGTGATTGCTGTGTACTAACATTAATCTTCTACTGACGAATCGATTGACACATTGAAGCCGGACTGGGAGTGGATCGATTTAGATTACTGAGGAACAATATGGATCCTACGACTTGTCTTACAAGATGGGTTTAAAGCATACAAACCTATATTTATAGCATTTGTAGATTTATGGAAAACTTTTCATAATGTTGACTGAAATGTGATCTTTGAAATAGTATCTGGAAGAAAATAGAATAAGCAGAAGGTTGTCTGCAACTTGTACCGAAATCAAACCACAAACACAAGAGTCGAGGGGCATGAAAGGAAGGCAGTAAATGAGAAGGAAGTGTCACTAGAATTGTAACCTACCTCCCTTTATTATTCAATCTGAACAACGAGCATGCAGTGAAAGAAACCCGGGAGAAATTTTGAAATCGGATCGAAGTACATGGAGAATAAACGAAGATTTCTTGGTTTGCTGATGACATTGCAATTCTGTCAGAGACGGGAAAGAATTAGAAAGCTTGGTTGGATAGAGTGTATAGTGTCTTCGAAAGAGATTTTTAATGTGAATATGGGTAATGGAGTACAGTGGAATTAAGTTAGGTGATTCTGAGGGAGTAAGCTTGGGAAATGAGACACTAAAAGGAGAAGATAGTTTTGTTGGTTTGGCTTCTCTGAAATACATTAACATCTGTAAGTGAATCTGAAACGAGGACGATAAATGGTACAGGCATGAGGAGAACAGAAATTTTTTAAATGTAGTGCTGCAAAAGAATACTGTAGATCAGGTAGGTGGATCGATAAACTAATTGTTATGTACTGAATGAAAACGGGGAGATTAACAATTTATGGCAGTACTTGACTAAAAGTAGGGATAGGTATTCTAGACATATGCTGAGGCAAAAATTAACTTAGTAAATCAGGTATATGTGTGGGAAAATTGTAGGTTTTGATTATCCTTGCCCATAACTACTAATTTAGTCCAGAAGGGGGTGAGAGTGTGTATTACAACGACTCTGTAAACTGAATTCATATAGAGCCAAGGAGCGAGATGATGTGGTTGTTAACACACTGAAACCCGATTTAGGTGAAGTGCAACACTAATCCCCATTCACCCATAGTGATTTTCGATTTACATGATTTCCCTAAATCGACTACTGAGAATGTCGCTATTGTTTTCTTGTAAAGGCTACAATTGATTATAGCCCCAATCCCTGTTCAGTCAAAGTCTGTACTTCAACGTACTGTCGTCGTTACCTCCCTTCCAAGAACATGACACCTCCCTGAGAATTACTGGGAAGTTGGATTTACGAAGCTGTGCATGTTGGAGAGTTCAACGTACGACGTTTGCTGCCTGGACAGCCCGTCTCGACTGGACAGACTGTGTGGACCCTCAAAAGTAAGGATTATTGTTTGTCCCAAATGGAGTCAAAATGTTCAGATTCGCTTAATTTGTATGCCACATTAGATGCTGTATTTAGTCCTGAATATACTTGGTACCACGCAGTTGAATTTGTAACATCGGAATTTTTATCTTCCAAGACAAGAATTTCCCACATTCATCAGGTTACATTCTTCATTGAAATCATATTCACGTTGGAAAATTTGATTATTCATTACAGTGTTGACAGGTTGGAGTCAAGGCGCAACCAAAGATTCCAACGATGAGGTAACAGGACACTCACTTAACATTATTCAACCTCCCTCAGTTTTGAAACTTCCTGGCAGATTAAAAATGTGTGCCGGACGATACTCGAACTCGGGACCTTTGCCTTTCGCGGGCAAGTGCACTACCAACTGAGCTACCCAAGCACGTCTCACGGCACGTCCTCACAGCTTTATTTCTGCCAATACCTCGTCTCCTACCTTCCAAACTTTACAGAAGCTCTCCTGCGCACACTCCGCTGCAGAGTGAAAATCTCATTCTGGAAACATCCCCCAGGCTGTGACTAAGCCATGTCTCCGCAATATCCTTTATTTCAGGAGTGCTAGTTGTGCATGGTTCGCAGGAGAGCTTCTGTAAAGTTTGGAAGGTAGGAGACGAGGTACTGGCAGAAGTAAAGCTGTGAGGACGGGGCGTGAGTCGTGCTTCGGTAGCTCAGATGGTAGAGCACTTGCCCGCGAAAGGCAAAGGTCCCGAGTTCGAGTCTCGGTCGGGCACACAGTTTTAATCTGCCAGGAAGTTTCGTATCAGCGCACACTCCGCTGCAGAGTGAAAATCTCATTCCCTCAATTTCCTTCGCCACTTGCTTCTCGTCCTAGCGGTAGGTTACCTGAGGTCTACAGTGAACGCCACGCATCATCCACGTACCAACAGAAACATGAGTCGTCTGAACAGGTTACAAGTATCTGTTTCTCATCATCTACTGCTGCTGTAATGGAGCAAATTCGTCATGTAGTGTGGGCAAGGTTCTGTTGCCAGGAAAGCTGCTACGAAGAGTAACGTGTTACAAATTCTTCCAAATTGTTAGTTGTCAGAAAGGTACACTGTTGACGTATTACACAGCCTTGTCCTTTGCACGGAATGAAATAATTGAGCCTTGACATAAAAGTAAGTACTCGGTCGTCCGCCGCCACAACCGTGTTTCGGACGCAGTTGCAACGTAAATTCCTTCTAGACCCACACTGGAAGATCTCTTATAGCCTTAGCCTCTAAATCAGGACTGTACTCGTTGACACGCTTGAGAAATTCATCCCCTATTTCAGTGGCTGATATTGACACGACGGATATTTAGGACCTCCTTTTGCCACTCCACCATATCGCTATTGCGTCCTTATTCTAGACGGAGAAGACAGGGGTACTCTGCAACATGTCCGGGGATTTTTGGATGAGTAGTGAACAATCCTCAGTAGCTGCTACCAATTCGACCACATTCCGCCAAACACACTGATGCCTGAAGTTCGTATTTAGTACGACATGGTTAAATCTGTGAAAAGTACACGGAAATAACGCTGGAACATTTCCTTCCGATACACAGCGTTCTCCATTCCGGCTGCACTTGCATGTGGGCGGAGAACTGCAAGGGTGGGGGTCGTTTGAAATCAATCGCACAGCCCAATGGCAGAGAACAGTTAGCGTCAATCACAGTCCGAAAAGCCGAAGGCTGAATAGAAAAATCGCGATTACCAATTAAAATCAGCACCTTTAATTTCATTATGGAAAGTTATGGATGTGCATCGTGGCTGCTAATCAAAATGCAAATAGAAAAAAGATGGTGTATTTGTGATACGCAAACGTCGAGAGCAGTCTCATCATTTCTGTGGGACAGCTGTGACACAATCAGCCTCCCGACTCTCATAATATGAAATGCGATTCCGTGACAATTGCGGTGAAAGATTATAATTGGCTGTGTCGAAAAAACCGCCCTCTGTCAATTAAAACGCAATACCTACGTCGCTGAAAGCCTGTTTCTGGCACATCGCTTGCTATCACAAACTGAAACGTGCGGATCAGTGGTCTTCAAATGAATAATTAATTTCATATCATCCACCATTTGGACTGTTATTTACGGCCCGAGAAACATTTACCAACGTTTATGAAGTAACTAACGGATGACCATCGCTCAGTTCGTTCAAATAACTAACGGGAATGTAAGCGCTTGCACCATTGCAAAACCAAAGATGAGCGACGTTAGAAGTTATCAGTTGTGAAAATTACTAAACAGCGGGTTTTTTAGTCTTGATTATGTCCATCTATTTCTTTTAATTTTTTATTTTTTTAACAATGGGAAGAGCACGGTTCCACGCAGAATTTGATCAAAACCGTTCATCTCTATTTACAAAGTTACGAGCTAATTTAATCTCAACAGCTTCCTTAATAACACTATCTCTACAGCTAGAAGTGCATGGTAGAATCTCGGTGCTGTTATATTCCATAGGATAATCGGTGCCAAGACAGTGTTCTGTAATTGCTAATTTTCTCGGCTGTTGTAAGCGTGTGTGACGCTTATCGTAAGCACACAGGTCCTTCACGGGCCTGACAGTCTGACTAATACATGGCATGCTACAGTTGTAAGGAATACGATAGACTTCCGTCTTCCACAAACCAAGATCATTCGAAACGGAACCTAAAAGGATCATAACCTTGGATGAAGATCGGAAACTACATTTCAAATCATATTTCCGCAAAATACGACCAGTCATGTTGGTTATGATCCCTGCGTAAGGCAGGAAGGCTGTAGACCTTGGTGCCAACTCGGTATTATCATCACTCATCCGGTGGACGGCTGGTTCACAGCGCAACGCACGTCTGAATCTGTGGAATACCTACTAAAAAGAAACAAAAATAATTTTAAAAATCCACATATGACTTTTCAGCCATCTGGCACACAGATTTATGTTCACCCGGAATCTAAAAGGCGCATGCTGCTGGTCTACTACACTGTGCTACAACGCTACATCACAAATTTTGTAATTTGTAATTCTAGATTTGTAATTCTAGACTACACTACACTATACAACACTAGAATACACTACCCTTCTATACTTGGTATCAGAACGAAACTGGATTTACTCATTTATCTGGATAGATTGCTGAGGCGCACAGATCAGGTTTCACAGGAACTTTAGTATGGTGCTACTCAACGTTGAAGACATTGGGAGATGGCTGTCAGGTTCTCAGTAAATCCTTCCTGGTCTCCCGAAGGCCTTGGTGCCTCCGGAAGGTTGTTGTAGGTTAATGCTCTGCCTTGGTGCGTCTAGTTGTCGTGATGCATTGCCTCTTCTTGGATGTCTCACACTCATGTAGGTTTTCAGCTGATAAGCTGATATTTTGGCTGTCAGCAAGTTCAGCTTGTGTCAAAGCTCCTCATTCCTCAGGTATACTGCCAAAGACGTCCCTTTACTGGTCTGTAACAATTTGTCTACTGGCATACTCACAGGTGATGTGGTCTGGAGTACCGATTATTGAGAAACTACCTGCAATATGGACCATATCCCGACAGGTTGTGAACAGCTCCCTCGGTCGAAAGGAAATATGACATTCTAGATCTCTCCTTTACGTTAGGAAGGAACTGGTAGGTTCTCCTCTCTGTTCCTGAACTGTCCCAAATTTCTTTCCATTCTTTACAAACACGTACCCTTATTTGCTTATTTGAGTGGGTTTTGTACCCAGCATCTCTGAAGCGTAGAGGCTTGTATCGACCTTCTTTTGGGTAGGAGTCATGCTACAGGAGTCGTACTCTTTGGTTTCTGGCTGTTCGCGTCGTCTAGGTAGTGCGCGGCGACGGCAGGAGTGTTGTGGCGAGTACTGGCGGCTAGAGCAAGAATGGACGCGAAGTCAGAAGAGACAGGCACTGCTTCTCGGTACGGCCGGCCAGTTGAATTTGGCACTTGCTTGGCCATAGTGTGTTGTGCCCAGCCGCAAGGTGGTCCTGCTGTAGTGTCTTCTTGAGCGTTGCAATCCTATGGACGATGGTTTGGTGCCGCCTTCACCTTGGACAGTGAGTTACTTCTTGGCTAACTGGAAAGTCAAGTGTTTCGTATTGAAAAGCTGGCGTAATGTATGTGGGTAAAATCTTACTCCATGCTTTGCAATTGCGTCTGCTTTTACTTGTGGCGGTGTTCATTTTGTGCTGTAGAAAATGCCTTTTAAGCTGTTGTATGAAGTTCGAGCCTCGATATGTTGTACGTTACCACCCTGCTATTAAAAAAAGAAAAGGGGAAAAAACATTGGCTAATTTCCTTGTGAGTATTATTTAAGCTGCCTGTTGAGCTGGCGTAAACTCGATTTTTACGAGGAAGGATCTCTTTCTATGATACTGAGAGAAAATTGTGTGCTAACATATTTCCTTTCTTTCTAATATTAAACCTTTTGCGTGTTTTAATTGTTGTACTTTGAACGCCGAGAGTCGTTGTGTGCTGGGACACGGTCTGATTGCGGTGTCTGACTTTCTGGGCATGTACTTATTTGTACTCATCAGTCTATTGGGTGCAGGAAAGCAGGTTGAAAAATCGAAGCAATTTTGTTATTATATGTGCCACGCCTCTATGGGCCTTTGGCTATTTAAATGCTGCTTATTTTAATTTCGATGTTTTAGCTCCTCTGAAGGCTAATGATAATTCGTAGCGCTAATATTATCAGAGGTGTTTGCTTTGAATAGCACAGGGTGTTTAATTATCTGTTACAAGAAATTGCTCTCATTGGTTTGTTGTGTCGCTACGGCAATGAATTTTGAAATACACTACTGTTATGTATATTATCTGCTGATAATTGTCATTAATAGCTGATTCAAGAAGCAGGTTGTACTTAGCCCCACCCTGATTCATACACCGAGCCACGCTGTGTAGCCGCGCGGTCTCAGGCGCCTTGTCACGGTCCGTGCGGCTCCCGCCGTCGGAGGTTCGAGAACTCCCTCAGGCATGGTTGTGTGGGTTGTCCATAGTGTAACTTAGTTGAAGCTAGATTAAGTAGTGTGTAGGCTTAGGGACCGCAGTTTGGTCCCATAATACCCTACCACAAATTTCCAATTTCCATGCACTGAAGCAACAAAGAAAGTGGTATAGGCATGCATATTCAAATACAGAGATATGTAAACAGGCAGAATACGGTGCTACGGTCGGCAACGCCTATATAAGACAACAAGGTTATGGCGCAGTTGTTTGGTCGGTTACTGCTGCTACAATGGCAGGTTATCAAGATTTAAGTGAGTTGGATGTGGTGTCATAGTGACGTATGAGCAGTAGGACAAAGTATCTCTGAGGTAGCAATGAAGTAGGGATTTTCCCGTGCGACCATTCCACGGGTATAACGTGACTATCAGGAATCCGGTAAAACATCAAATCTCCGACATCGCTGCGGCCAGAAAAAGATCCTGCTAGAACGGGACCAACGACGACTGAAGAGAATCGTTCAACGTATCAGAGGTGGAACACTTCCGCAAATTGCTGCAGATTTCAATGCTGGGCCATCAACAAGTATCAGCGTGCGAGAAAACACAGTGTGAGATTAGCAGAAGTAGGAAACAGGAATAGGAAGACATAAGAAAAGCATAGAGAGGGAGGTTATGCCGATGATAAAATATAAAGCTTTAAAAGATAAACGAGAAGCCAATCGATTAAAATTTTGAAAGGTATTTTGATTAAGTTTTTGCTTTAAACTTATGTTTGCTAATACATCAAAAAATAGCAGACCCCTTCTTTCGTTAAGCGAATATTTTATGCAAGTTAATTATTGAAAAGAAGAAATCGATATTACAACTGTGAGCATTAGAGAGTCTGTGATAATCCTAAAATGCCCTCCAGAACAAGGCCCTTGTGTTAGTTGTCGTTTTCTTCGTCTGGTCTTTTGCGAAACGTCGTGTGTATACGTATCGCGTGACTGATGGTGATAAGTGCATGTATATTGTAGTGTCGTATTTTTTTTATGAACGTGTGTATAATGAAAAGCAGGACGAGGGTGAGAGTGTTAGCACATAGTCTAACAACGTTGAAAGGCTCCATGGGTCTGTCTCGTACGTAAGTTCTACATTCGACTGACGGATCACCACCAACAGTGTGAATTGCCCTTGTTCCAAAACACATTGCGAACTGGTTTGGAGTTTAACGCAGTTCATTATGCTGCTATTCTGGGCCCAAAATTAGCGATGAAACTTTGTTCTACGACGAGTATTCAACCATGTTAGCTGACGCTTCCGTCGCTTCTTGGGAGAACAACACAATAATAAATGAAAATCACTATATTGCGCATGTTCTGCAGGATTAATTTATTCAGTTAACCGGTATTAGAGGTTTAATTTATTCAATTTAATCGGTATTCGGCTCAGAAGGCCATCATCAGACTTTAAACCTGTAGAACATACGCAATGTAGTGCTTTTAATCAATAAAGAGTATTCAACCCGTTGTCTCAGATTGATCTATCGTCTGTTGGAAGCGTGGGAGGGGTTGGCGGGAGGGGGAGGAGATATAGGAGGACGAAGGGTGAACTTCAATGGGAGAAACGAAAGCTGTGAGATACTCGTCACTCTGGAACAACTACCCTGTAAAATACTGCGAAAATGAGAGAAAATGGTCTAACGGAGCTTGAATGTGGCTCCCTATGATGATATTTTATGTGAAGACTACACTGCCGTGTTATGTGAAATGGTAATGACTGCGGAAGGAGAGTGTAAAGATAGGTGAAAATCCATATCAACTGTCAAGGCAGTATGAAGGGAAAGATAAAACTTTAACTTTTGGATTCATTATTAAAAGAAAAGAACTTCTTCATTTCAAGGAAGTCTCAGGCTTAAATTTTCATCTTAGTCCCATTAACAGAATATTACTAGAGATGAATATAAACTTCCTATCAGGAGAAGAGTTGTTTGTGACGAGGAGTAGTGCAAGAAAGGTGTAGGTAGTATGTATTGTACACTAGTTTGGTCTAACCGAGTTTTAGTATCCTATTCAGATTTCGCACATTCACGTCGTAGAAACTGACAACAAAGTTGTGGCTCATAACAGTATTTAACGACCCTTGAATGATATTGCCACAAAAACAGCAGCTAAGCTGGAGGGGAAAGGGAACCGCCATGGCCCGTTAGAAGGACATGTCCATCAATCCCCATAAAGTGATATCATCATCTCGGAGCTCTAAATCAGGATGTCCCTACCGTACCGAGTCTCCGAAGCATTCCTCCACGATACTACTTCGGTGCTTTAACTATCCCCTTCAACAACTTTCATCACGACACTTTTATTGTGTCCTGAAGTAACGCAGTTCAGAACCAAGTATATTTGAGAGCCTCAGTTTATCTCCTCTCATAATCAGATTTATCAGTGTTTCCTTCACGTATTCAACCCACAACGGAACTCCTCTGTTTATCGTGCATTTTCTTTTTACCGATTCCCGACAAACCTGCCTCAAAATTCGACTGCTTTTCCGACAGTTCAGATTCCACTGCAAGACAGCTTTCCGTTCCAGACTAGTGAACACTACAAAACCCTTTTTGTAATGATAAAGCTATCATACTATTTACACAAAATGAAAAAAAACATCAATTTCTAAACCCAGTGAAATAGTTTGAAGACCCACGTTTATTAAATCACTGTTATGTCACTTGAAAAAAAGGTGGATGTATTATCTTTTCTTGGATCGCACTAATTAATTAGTTTCAATGTTGTAAGATCACATTAAATATTTCCACACTTATTGCGAAATAGTTAAACGTGCCCTGTGAACATTTGTTTACTAACTGCTTCGATGCTACTGTAACATCATTATCATAAGCAGCGTTGTCATAAACAACAGCTACCAAATATTTGTCGCGTAGGGGATGGGAGTACACAGTTATTACTTAGAGAAAGTTTAAAAGTTCAATAAAATCAGGCAATACAATTAAATGCATGTCATTATTACTTCTACAAAATTCAGAAGCAAATATATCAAAGGCACACACAGAGGGTCACGAGAAATCAGATACATGCTGTTCGCCCTTAGTTGTTATCCAATTATAATCTGACAAGCCCAAAACTGTTAAACGAAAGAATAAACGCAACAAAAAAATTTTAAGTCGGAGTTTCATTCAAGAATTAATGTGCTGTCTTTATGGAATTCGAAGGCACGCAGTTCAGAATTTGCCAAGGAGTCTCTTAACCCATAAATGGCATCTTCCGTCAAATTCAATGCATTCACGCAAGTACGAAAATATTCTACATTTGAAATAATAATACTGATCTTGAATGATAGAAAGAACGATGTATACAGTCCACAAGCCTAATTTTAAAGATGACGTATCCCACAGATGCCAAATCTTCGCAGTAATTAATATTAGTTCATGCATATATTTGCAAGATGTAAAATAAATTCAGTTAAAGAAGTTATTACAATACATTATTAACGAGAAGCAGACTTTCTACTCAATAAACCGTAAATATCTCTTGTCTGTCAACGTAGATAAATGTATGTTGTTTCTCACCGCGTAGTTCTTTCGACAGCCCTACAGTGGGAGAAATAAATATCAGCTTCCATAAAGAGAACGCTAAGGCAAGGCGACTTTGTAGCACTCAATCGTAAATATTCGTTTAGTAACTGAAGGTAAAACAAATTTCCTCTCCTGAATTTGGCCAGCTACAAGATGTGCAGTGGCTGTGTACAATTCTAGTTTGGCAGATGTTATCGATGAGTGTTTTAAAACCCTCTGACGTATATTATGCAGTTAAGGATTGTTAATTAACATTTGTTCGCTAGAGAGACAGGTGAGCTTGGAAACCACAGTACTCAACTCTATAAAATATGCTTTACTTAGAAATGTGTTACACTTTTCCTCTTGTTTGACAAGCATTACACACAAACGTCCTCTCTACATGCAGTCGACAGTCACATATGTTGAACAGTTTCAGTATATTTAAGAGATAACAACTACAGAGGACAAATAATTTGTCAGCGCCTGTGAAAAAGCACAGATTATTTTCAGTCCGAGACTGAATAACGTCACAGGGCTTTTCTAGGCAACTGTGGGTACAACTGCGTCTTCTTTTACTTGACTTAACTATGGAGAATCTGACATAGTTAGTCGGTGTCTCTTGACAAAGATAATGATATTATTTTATGCAATTTACATCGAACGTGAAGAAGATAAGGAAAATTTTAAGGTGAATGAAAAGGATTTTCTTATTGTTCTTTTCAATAAGTATGACAAAAATTATCAGTATCATTACTTATGTGAGAAAACATATAAACAGACACAAGTCAGCCTACTTCAGTAACGAAGTCGAAAGTGTAAAAGAATAACAAATAAGTTTCTATCTCCAGAAAATAGAGAATATACATCATTGAGCTTATCCATCATACATGATTCCTTCTTTGATATTTTGTTATGTTACTTGACGATAGAAATACACCCCCTACCGAAGATTACACGGTTAAATTACAATATCGTCTGACATATATAACATTACTTTTAATGCATTTTTCAATACCTAGTACTGACTCAAGAGCAAATGTAGCCTAAGGACTATGACAGCCACTAATACAAGAACATCAGGAAATTCTCAACAACAGCTAGATTAAAGGTCCGGAATTCTTTGATTAGATGTCTAGAAATATTGATCACAACATAATGCAAATTAAGGTATCGTAAGACTAACCTAACGGACTACGCCATCTAGGAGAGACATTATACGCAGAACACTACGTCAACGATAACTCATCCTCTTTACAACATCGCGGGAAAAGTACAAACATTGCTACGTATGTCGTCAACATAATGAAAAAAAATTATTAGTCAATGACAAATCGTATAGCCTAGTCCTGCCCAGATAATTGTAAGAACAGTATTAACCAAGTGTGTCACATACATTGTAGACTACGTTTGTGTAAGAGTATTAGGACAATCGAGCCCAAAAACATCTGTTACACGGCTATATAATTATAAATAAACATACCTGCAAGTGATTCTACACTCCGAAGAGCATTTTTCAAGATGAACATATTGTAGTTAAAGTCATAATTGAGGTCCTCCACGAGTTCGCGCATCTCCATTTTCGATGATCGTTGGGCCTTCCGTTTTCGCAGTTAATATCTTGCCGTGAAACCATGAAACAGCAAAGGTGGAAAGTGCATCGAATTTAAATGTATTGCGTTCGTAGAGATGCATCACAAATAACAGTTTACAAAATGTACATTTTCTTCGTGACAGTCACATTTGTTACGGATTTTACAATGAAGAAAGTGTTTTCTTCATTGTGTTATTTACTGCGGGACATTAAGAAAGTCGTAGAAAATTTTCAACACCCTGAACTTAATCTCCTTTCAATTGTTTACTGTTGCTGACGCCCTGACGTCTGAGACTACGAATAAAACATGTAATGTGGCTTGTCTAACAATATCTTTGACAGTACAGTTTATTTCTTAGCATCCGTGGGTAGCGCTCAATGATCTCTATAGACTCCGTCTGTACTGCCTGGATACCGAACTTCAGCCGTCTAAATGTGCCGGTCAACGATGCTGGTATTTCGTTTCTAACGTAATTAGAACATGGCCGTCACGAAATCTCAAGAGAACGCAACATGAAAACACTCTTCGATTCTGATCCCACATCAGTATATTACATCGCATACTGATATAAAATTGAAAGCCAGAAATAAGTAAAGAATTCCTTATCCCGTACATACCGGTGGAAGTTTTATTGTCTGGCTACAACATGGTGGACTATGCAGATGACAAGAATCTCCAGGCACGTCGAAATTCCACGCGCTGAGATCAGAGATCTACACCCAAGTAGTACTGAGATTAGTGGTAGGTTCAGTGATTGATATGTGTGCTTCGAGCTTTGGAATTCAGATAATTAATTACGTTTTATAACTTAAAAAATCTGTACCTTCAAATCAAAAGTTAATGTAAACCTCGCCGTGCTTTAGTAGACGTTGGACACCGTACGTCCTTGCCATTGTACAATCTTTGACGAACCATGTGTGTTACAGAGGATCTACATTTTAATGTGGTGCAGTTATGTGTTACAGTTAACAAATCATTGACGGAGTGAAAGAAACGATAAGCGACAGAACAGACTGTAACACCGGGTTTGGGAGGAGTCGCGTGCGCGCGCGCCTGTATGTATGTATGTATGTGTGTGTGTGTGTATGTATGTGTGTGTGTGTGAGGGGTGAAGGGGGGACGGGGGAGGAACTATGGGACTATCGTTCCTCATTATCTCATTCTCTTTAATCTACTCTTTGCCCATGGAATGCCATTTTATCTACACTACTGGTCATTAAAATTGTTACACCAAGAAGAAATGCAGATGATAAACGGGTATTCATTGGACACATATATTATACTAGAGCTGACATGTGATTACATTTTCACGCAATTTAGGTGCATAGATCCTGAGAAATTAGTACCCAGAACAACCATCTCTGGCCGTAATAACGGCCTTGACACGCCTGGGCATTGAGTCAAACAGAGCTTGAATAGCGTGTACAGGTACAGCTGCCCATGCAGCTTCAACACGATACCACAGTTCATCAAGAGTAGTGATTGGCGTATTGTGACGAGCCAGTTGCTCGGCCACCATTGACCAGACGTTTTCAGTTGGTGAGAGATCTGGAGAACGTGCTGGCCAGGGCAGCAGTCGAACATTTTCTGTATCCAGATTACATTTTCACGCCATTTAGGTGCATAGATCCTGAGAAATCAGTACCCAGAACAACCACCTCTGGGCGTAATAACGGCCTTGGTACGCCTGGGCATTGAGTCAAACAGAGGTTGCATGGCTTTTACAGGTACAGCTGCCCATGCAGCTTCAACACGATACCACAGTTCATCTAGTAGTGACTGGCATATTGTGACGAGCCAGTTGCTCGGCCACCATTGACGAGACGTTTTCAATTGCTGAGAGATTGCTGGCCAGGGCAGAAGTCGAACATTTTCTGTATCGAGAAAGGCCCGTACAGGACCTGCAACATGTGGTCGTGCATTATCCTGCTGAAATGTAGGGTTTCGCAGGGATCGAAAGAAGGGTACAGCCACGGGTCGTAACAAATCTGAAATGTAATGTACACTGTTCAAAGTGCCGTCAATGCGAACAAGAGGTGACCGAGACGTGTAACCAATGGCACCCTGTACCATCACGCCGGGTGATACGGCAGTATGTCGATGACGAATACACGCTTCCAATGTCCGTTCAACGCGATGTCGCCAAACACGGATGCGACTATCATGATGCTGAAAACAGAACCGGGATTCATCCGAAAAAATGACGTTTTGCCATTCGCGCACCCAGGTTCGTCGCTGAGTACACCATCGCAGGCGCTCCTGTCTGTGATGCAGCGTCAAGGTTAACCGCAGCCATGGTCTCCGAGCTGATAATCCATGCTGCTGCAAACGTCGTCGAACTGTTCGTGCAGATGGTTGTTGTCTTGCAAACGTCCCCATCTGTTGACTCAGGGATCGAGACGTGGCTGCACGATCCGTTACTGCCATGCGGATAAGATGCCTGTCATCTCGACTGCTAGTGATACGAGGCCGTTGGGATTCAGCATGGCGCTCCTAACAGTCATTGGATCTCGACCAACGCGAGCAGCAATGTCGTGATACGATAAACCGCAATCGCGATAGGCTACAATCCGACCTTTATCAAAGTCGGAAACGTGATGTTACGCATTATTCCTCCTTACACGAGGCATCACAACAACGTTTCACCAGGCAACGCCGGTCAACTGCTGTTTGTGTATGAGAAATCGCTTAGAAAGTTTCCTCATGTCAGCACGTTGTAGGTGTCGCCACCAGCGCCAGCTTTGTGTGAATGCTCTGAAAAGCTAATCATTTGCACATCACAGCATCTTCTTCCTGTCGGTTAAATTTCGCGTCTGCAGCACGTCATCTTCGTGGTGTAGCAATTTTAATGGCCAGTAGTGTATTAAATGAAGTTGTTTCAAGTAACTGTCCAAATAAATAAATATGTTTAAACACTGTTAAATTCAGATTTAAAAACTAACTTCTTACAAGCTTTAGTCACAAAGTTTAATAGTCATAAAGTTTCATATCATCTTGATAAAATCTACCAGGACGTGCTGAAAAGTAGTGCCTCCAATTTTTTTTAAACTCTTAATGCTTTTTAAATAAAACAAACGTTATAAGCATTCTACATCTTTATACTTCATGCGCCCCTCTGCCGCTAGAGGATTTCAAATTATAGCGTTTAACACGGCTGTGTGTAATGTAACTACGACGTTAGTGAGAAACAGCGTGCTGTAATCGAGTTTCGAATTCGAAGAGCTCGTCCACACATTGAGTACCCGCTCTTCAAGCGTAACAGTGGTAGAGCACAAACGAGTCTGCGACATCTGCAGCATTCCGACTCCTTGGGTTTACTATCATCGTTCATCCTCCATATAATCCCTACTTGGCCCCGTCCGGGTTTTGTCTTTTCAGAACGAAAAGAACATCTTCGAGAACTTCAATTTCATAGTAGCGACGCGGTGCGAGTAGAGGCGATGTTGTGACTCCTTCAATAGACTCGTACACTTTACTGTGGCGGTATCAAAAAAGTGGGGTCTCTTTGCGAGAAATGTGTTCTTCGCTAGGGTGACCATATTGTGAATGAAAATGTACACGTGAAAAATAAAGATGTAGAATGTTTTTAACGTTTGTCTTATTTAGAAAGCTTTAAAAGTTTTGACATAAAAATTTGGAGGTGTTACTTTTCAGCACGCCCTCTTAGTTGCGACCATGGAACCTAATGGCGGTGCTGGTCCTTCTTTATACTATATTCACTGTTCAGTGCGACATCTTGTCAAGAGGCCTTGAGAGCGGAAGTCTGCATTTTGGCTCTGCGGGACACGTTCTACTTCGAAATTCACTCAGCCGTCACTCTGAAGATACCTGTGACGGGAAGAGGAAGAAGTCACTTGATGACCACTCGGGAGAATTTATGTCTTGTGCACAATGAGCTGGGAAATTGTCGTGGAGTAAAAACACCATCATGGGCAGCTTCCTACGACGGCCTCCCTTCATCTGATCAGAAGATCATGGTAGCAAACTCCTGTGACGGTTGACCCCTTGTATGCACAATCTGTTAACGTCACGCCTCTTTCACCGTCGATAAATCCCCATGTTTCCACTGCTTGCTTTGTTTCTTAATAAGGAGGCCGTTATAGTATGTCCAGTATCACCCGTGATGATTAGCCGACTAAAGAAGTCTGGACTGGCCTGACATAGATGTATATTTAGCGAGATTTTTGATAGGGCGTGAGTAGTCTTTGAATCTAGAGGGCGGCAATCTAACCCAAGTTCAGAATTTCGATCAAGGTGTTGGAATTTGATCTCTGACTGGTTTTCAGTTTTTGCATTATCGTCTCGAGTGTGATACGCCGGTCGTCGGCACTAGAGCCTGTCATTCGGACTTGTTTGACTACACTGGGAGCGTCAGCACCACCTAATCACTCTGTTATACGAGGGTGCGTTAATGTGATACACTTTCACTACCTCAACATGGACTGTAGCAGCGTTGTATTGTTCTAAAGTACAGAAAACGAATTACTGCACGATACTCCATGCGACGTATTGTATCAAGGCTTGTTCAAAGTACTACAACACGCACACAAATTATTAGTAATTTGCTAAGATTTGAACATAGCAAATGCTTATCTTTGGAGACAAGCAGTTTTCACGCAGATGACATGAAATTCAGGTTGTCTCTGACACTTATAACATTTAGCACTTCACTACAGAACGATAGTTTCAAATCAGAATCTAACTCTTTTTAACAAGACTTAATGTTGGTATAAATCTTCCAGTTACGCGCATATGTACTACGACGATACTGTCATTGTGGGCGATGATTACAGTTGATCGCTGATCACATAGAGAGTGGGCTAACAAAGGGACCGTACGAACTTCCCATCAGCGATTCGAGTCATACTGACAGACTATCTACTCTCATCCGTTTTCGAGAAAATCGAGTTTGAACATTTTACGCGTGCTTACATACTTTGTAACTAGATACTATCGCTAGTAACCAAGGATTCTGCAGCCAAGTAAGCAAGCACTTAGTTTCATAGGCACGAGGTCTGTGGATCGACTTTCGTTTCCGGTAATCTTTCTTTATTTCACTCCCACGCAGTTGCAACAGCAGATATACGTGGAACGCCGCGAAATTGTGTGATCACCCAGAACCGCTTACGAATGTCAGTTTGTTTTGCGACAGACACACTAGAAAAACCACGGACATGCAAAGATTCGATGTTCATTACAAAAGCTGTGAGTCACAATAATTACTGTTTACCATGCTTCTATGCTCAGTATTGTCCTGTTTCGTACAGTGCTCCATACGTTACCCATAAAACGTGTCACATATGTAGATGAAATAATATAAATAAAACGGCTATACGGATTTGATTGAAAGTTCTTGTGTATCCGTTTTTTCCAGTCTCATTACAGTTTTTTCTTATGAAAATAATAAATGGATCATTCAGTAATGATAGTTTTCACGGTCATAATAATTGCGTGGAAAGAAATAAACAAGTGCAGGCAGGGAAATTCGATCCATAGATCTCCTGCTTCTGACACTAACTGCTTAACAGGATTTTTCTTTTCTTTTCTTTTATTGATAGAAAACGGTAGGTTCATTTCCGATTCCACAAAAACGTTAACAAAAACTGATTAGCTTACAATGAAATGACATAAATAAGGTGACAGCTAATTACAGTCATAATTACAGTAGCACATGTGAACAAATTTAACAGCGTCCTGCATTCGAGAGGCATCTTCAGTGTCACAGTGAAAGTTCAGCATCCACATTTTCTTCCTCTGCGGTCTGAGGCTCCTTTACATCAGTCCCCAGGCTCATTCAGTAAATCCCTGATGTATGCACCTCAGTCTCCTCCAGAGTAAATTATAGGGACAGAAGAGCGGTCTCGAACACCAGCAGCGCCAAGTCCCTACTGTCTTGTTATTCCTGTCAGTTTCATCTTTCTAACAGTATTCTTACGGAATTCAAGACCTTCCTTTGTAACTGACATCAGATGTTGGCCGTTATAGTTTTTTATGTGCTGTACTACTGATTTACTTTTCATATGTTCAAAATCAAATATACAAAAATCAAAACCAAATATACAAAATCAAATAGGGGTAATGCAGGAGTAGGTTTAATAATGAATAAAAAATAGGAGTGGGGGTAAGCTACTACAAACAGCATAGTGAACGCATTATTGTGGCTAAGATAGACACGAGGCCCATGCACACTACAGTAGTACAAGTTTATATGCCAACTAGCTCTGCAGAGGATGAAGAAATTGATGAAATGTTTGATGAGATAAAAGAAATTATTCAGGTAGTGAAGGGAGATGAAAATTTAATAGTCATGGGTGACTGGAATTCGAGAGTAGGAAAAGGGAGAGAAGGAAACATAGTGGGTGAATATGGATTGGGGTTAAGAAATGAAAGAGGAAGCCGCCTGGTAGAATTCTGCACAGAGCATAACTTAATCATAGCTAACACTTGGTTCAAGAATCATGAAAGAAGGTTGTATACATGGAAGAATCCTGGAGATACTAAAAAGTATCAGATAGATTATATAATGGTAAGACAGAGATTTAGGAACCAGGTTTTAAATTGTAAGACACTTCCAGGGGCAGATGTGGACTCTGACCACAATCTATTGGTTATGAACTGTAGATTAAAACTGAAGAAATTGCAAAAAGGTGGGAATTTAAGGAGATGGGATCTGGATAAACTGAAAGAACCAGAGGTTGTACAGAGTTTCAGGGAGAGCATAAGGGAGCAATCGACAGGAATGGGGGAAAGAAGTACTGTAGAAGAAGAATGGGTAGCTCTGAGGGATGAAGTAGTAAAGGCAGCGGAGGATCAAAGTAGGTAAAAAGACGAGGGCTAGTAGAAATCCTTGGGTAACAGAAGAAATATTGAATTTAATTGATGAAAGGAGAAAATATAAAAATGCAGTAAATCAAACAGGCAAAAAGGAATACAAACGTCTCAAAAATGAGATCGACAGGAAGTGCAAAATGGCTAAGCAGGGATGGCTAGAGGACAAATGTAAGGCTGTAGAGGCTTATCTCACTAGGGGTAAGATAGATACTGCCTACAGAAAAATTAAAGAGACCTTCAGAGAAAAGAGAGCCACTTGTATGAATATCAAGAGCTCAGATGGAAACCCAGTTCTAAGCAAAGAAGGGAAAGCAGAAAGGTGGAAGGAGTACATAGAGGGTCTATATAAGGGCGACGTACTTGAGGACAATATTATAGAAATTGAAGGGGATGTAGATGAAGATGACATGGGAGATACGATACTGCGTGAAGAGTTTGACAGACCTCTGAAAGACCTGAGTCGAAACAAGGCCCCGGGAGTAGACAACATTCCATTAGAACTACTGACGGCCTTGGGAGAGCCAGTCCTGATAAAACTCTACCATCTGGTGAGCAAGATGTATGAGACAGGCGAAATACCCTCAGACATCAAGAAGAATATAATAATTCCAATCCCGAAGAAAGCAGGTGTTGACAGATGTGAAAATTACCGAACTATCAGTTTAATAAGTCACAGCTGCAATATACTAACACGAATTCTTTACAGACGAATGGAAAAAGTGGTAGAAGCTGACCTCGGGGAAGATCAGTTTGGATTCCGTAGAAATATTGGAGCACGTGAGGCAATACTGACCTTACGACTTATCTTAAAACAAAGATTATGGAAAGACAAACCTACAAACATCTGTAGACTTAGAGAAAGCTTTTGACAATGTTGACTGGAATACTCTCTTTCACATTCTAAAGGTGACAGGGGTAAAATACAGGGAGCGAAAGGCTATATATATTTTGTACAGAAACCAGATGGCAGTTAAGAGTCGAGATGTAGCCTATCCCCGATGTTATTCAATCTGTGTAATGGAATGTAGTCGCATTAAGTCGAGTGATGGTGAGGGAATTAGATTAGGAAATGAGACACTTAAAGTAGTAAAGGAGTTTTGCTATTTGGGGAGCAAAATAATTGATGATGGTCGAAGTAGAGAGCATATAAAATGTAGACTAGCAATGGCAAGAAAAGCGTTTCTGAAGAAGAGAAATTTGTTAACATCCAGTATTGATTTAAGTGTCAGGAAGTCATTTCTGAAAGTATTCGTATGGAGTGTAGCCATGTATGGAAGTGAAACATGGACAATAAATAGTTTGGACAAGAAGAGAATAAAAGCTTTCGAAATGTGGTGCTAAAGAAGAATGCTGAAGATTGGATGGGTAGATCAAATAACTAATGAGGAGGTATTGAATAGAATTGGGGAGAAGAGGAGTTTGTGGCACAACTTGACAAGAAGAAGGGACCGGTCGGTAGGACATTTTCTGAGGCATCAAGGGATCACAAATTGGAGGGCAGCGTGGAGGGTAAAAATCGTAGAGGGAGACCAAGAGATGAATACACTAAGCAGATTCAGAAGGATGTAGGTTGCAATAAGTACTGAGAGATGAAGAACCCTGCACAGGATAGAGTAGCATGGAGAACTGCATGAAACCAGTCTCAGGACTGAAGACCACAACAACATGTGACTTGTGGGAAAGGTTAGGGTCGGAAACACACCGCAGAAGTAGTGGGGCCTGTCCGCGACAATGCTGTTGCTTAGAGGCCCAACCTATCCCCCTCCATGATGATGCCAAGTGTCCCTACCTATTCTGTTGAAGACAGTTATGAACATGTTACCATATTTCCCATTATGGTCCAGATATTTAAGTGTTTTTCTTTCGAATTCACATTCCATATACATTTTGTATTCAAGTTGTCCATTACATCCAATTTTATTAAAAATGTTGCTAGTATATTTGCCCATTAACCGGATAACTGCGTTATTTTTGGTCTGAGGGTAGTAAGTTTCTTCTGGTCTGTAGAAAATGTTAGTCAGTGCATCGGCTGCGGAAGTTATGTTTATTTGAGCAGTTTTCTCCTTAGTCCACCTCCAGTCGATAATATGATCTTCACACGGGTACCGATGAGGCACAGTGTCAACAAGATTGCAGTTACTGCTCGGCTGCGGACGACACTAGTAACAGCAATGATACAAAATACCTAAATACGTGTAAAATTTTCAGACTCGATTTGCTCGAAAACGGTTCAGAGTTGTGTCTTCCTGTTCACATATGTTGAAGTCGTTGCTGCTTTTTCGCATCCTGTGAGTATGAATCAATTCGGTGAGGGGAAATTCGTACGATCCCCTTGTGATTGGCACTGCCCTCGGACATAGATAATTTTCCCGCTGCGGCTACGTGGGGCGTGTCGAAGCCGATGTATCCGATTGGATGCTGAGCTTCACAGCGACCGTCTTTAAATGTGATACCGTCTTGAGGTATCAACTTTTGCATGAGACCTCGTTCTAGGGATCACACCACAGTCTACACTAGCAATGGGTTTCCCCATTTTGTTTCGGCTCGTCTAGCATCGTGCTATGGTGGTGTTTCACTGTGCACCAGGACTGCAGATTTGCGCCCGAAAACAAACAAAAAATTACATTATTTTCGAAGCGATGGTTAAAACACAGTAACAAAATTAATTTTGATTATGGCGACAAGATTTATGCAAGTAGATTACTAATTACAGTTTGCGGCTGTATTTATATGCTAAATACTGAAGTACAATCTTCAATGAAGCAGCTTCACTGTCAGTCTTAAGTGGCGCCAATAAATGAGAGAATCGGGTTTCCTATTCTCTGTTTAGCAGCAGCTTTTACTTCTAGTTCTGTTTTAACAGCACTTTGGGTAAATGCAGCGTGGAGAGACACAAATAAAGAAAAAAAATAGCTGTTTCATCTATCACATAACTATTGTTCTTACTTACATCGTTATCCTCTTTGAAATATTGCCGCAGGGATATTTTGCGCTAGATACTTTTTTAATTTTGCACGTGGGATATTTTGTAGTCATGGAGTGATCTGTATTATCCTCCGAGTGTAAGCAGAATAAAATGACATAGGAGCAGAACTGCGAGTATTCTGTTAGTTTCAGGATGTAGCTACGTAAGTGGTGCGGTAAGCGATCCCAATTGGTCCTGTGCGTTTATTGCCGCGATTCTGCCTTCAGTCCAATTTCATAATTCTATCGGCTCGTCGCACGTGCATCGTTGTGCTGTTTCCTCATTCTCATACCGTAAGTGTAATAGCTAATGTAATAGCTTTTTCAGAGCAGGAAACAGTGGGAGTGGAAGATGGCTTGGAGTTGTGTTGGCGTAAATCCTTAATAAGTGTTACACAGATTTCTTTACAGAATTCAGAACACTCGAGCACGTGCACAAAATGACCCCAAGTAAATAATCCGGCGCTCGATTTCCAGACATCAACTTACTATGCAGCACTCTCTAGAACATGTGATAAAATCTTCTGCCCCTTAGAATAAATATCTTGTACTTTACAAACAAGGATAAAAAACATTATATAGTAAATAGTAAGACAATAGTAAAGGGATGAAAAGTGCAGCAGGTCATTACCCCGTAAGGAAGTCTAGCAGATACTGCAACACACATAAAATATTAGCTTGTGGTGCCGTTGTGAGGTGCCAAATGTTCCCTGGGACCTCACTCTTCGGACGACACCACAACAAGAACAACAACAATAATCAAATCTTAATCTGAACACAATATCACAAAATATACCCCACAAAAAGCTAACACGCTAAACTAAAACAGGTAATTAACAAGAGAGCATACTAAGTAAAATACATTAACAATGTTAACCAACTACTGGCCACAGCCGACAATAAAAGAAAAAAATATTACAGAAAATGCCAGAAGTAAAGCGTATCAAAATTTCTTATAACAGAATGAGATATAAAATACAAATTCTGAGGGTTTAACATATTAGGCCCTACAGCGGCCTCGCCGTACTGGCAATGCCGGCTCTTGCACAATTTAAATTGGCCAAGTTAGGCACAGTAGTCTCCACGACAAAATGTTTGCACTGAACTCAGATGCCACAACTACCTTCATCCCCCGTAGCCTAACACACATCGCAGCTAATACAAACTTGTATCCTGGCAGCACCACGCTGCCTGGATCGCCGGAGCAGAGCACCGCCCGCTCGTTCACGCAGGAAGCGATGCTCCGTGTTGACAGCAGGCCACAGCAATCCCAGACCCGAGACTCCGCTGCTCCACCTCGCCCAGCTGTGTGTTTGATCAGCGGCTAGGTTTTTTTAATTTATTTATTCTTCTTTCAGCTTTAGTTTGGGCACGCAGAGGGGTCCTTTAACTCGCTGCTTTTGGTGTGTGTTTAAAAACAGTGTGTAGAAGTGCTAGGGGACTTTGTGTACTTAAATTATGGAGAACTACGCAGGGATAACATTTACGGAGGTTCAAATACTATCGTCTTCGTTAGTTTATATCTGTGGTTGCTTGAGGGTTCTACCGTACCTACTGTGGTGAGTTGTGGTGCACTGTCGCGTATCATGTCCAACTTCCGAAATGAGGTTCGTGCCTTCTCCTTGACCTTGTCTGAGAGGTAAGATTCGCTTGAGGCTCGACGAATATCATGATTCCGGATCCACCATTGGGTTCCAGTGATCCATCGTAGGCATCTGCTTTGTATAACCTGTAACTTCTTGTAGTTAGTGGCACACGTAGTACCCCAAGAGGTCGATCCATACAAAATTGATGGTTTGACTGTGTCGTGGTACAGCTGGAGTTTCGTGCGTTGGCTGAGGTACGAGCTCTTCAGAATTGAGAGGAGAGCTCCCAGCATTTTGAGACCAGACTTCTTCTTCTCCATAATGTGATGACTATACAGCAGTTTGCCATCCAGAAGCACTCCAAGGTATTTTACAGTTGTTGCCCGAGGGAGTGGCTGGTCTGATATTCGTAGGCGTTCATTGACGATGGGTCTCCGACGTGTGAAGACAATAACTTTGGTTTTCTCTGCATTGACCGTTATATTGTTCCTGCGGCTCCAGTGGTCCACTAAATCTAGTTGGCGCTGCATCCGTGTGACGAGGTGGTCCATTCTGGTGCCTGCAGTCAGGAGCGGTGTGTCGTCGGCATAGAAACTGGCAGTAACACGTGGCACCGTCGGGAGGTCGTTAATGTATAAATTAAACAGCAGTGGAGATATGACCGATCCTTGTGGAAGTCCTTCAAGGACAGGCCGTGTTGTTGAATTCTTGTCATCAATGCGAACATACAAATTGCGATCCTGGAGAAAACTGTCGAGAAGTTTTAAATAGCAGTCTGGTAGGGGAGTGGTACGTCGGAGTTTGAGGATCAAGTTGCGTCGCCATACTTTATCGTAAGCCTTCTCTATATCGAGAAAGACTCCAATGGTATGTTTTTTCTTGTTTAAATTATCTTGGACAGATTCCGTGATGCGCAGTAGTTGTAACTCAGCCGATAGCTTCGCCTGGATGCCAAACTGCTCCGGTCGGATGATGTGTGCCACAAGGAGCCGCGTGGTGGCGCTCGCCGTCGGTCGCTGCGCTGCAGGCAACGTCTGCGCGAGCTGCTCACAAATCGTTCTGGACACGCCCCACCACCTGGCGGCAAATCAAAACGTGCAGTGATTCGCGGCTCACCTTTCAGTTACGGACTAGTTCGTATCATTTTATTTATTGACGCTCACCATGTATTTCTGACAGAGTTACGTAGCACAAACGTGTGAAAGTTCTTCCAATGTTCAGTTAAACTTTTCGTCTGTTTGTCTCACAACGGAACAGTCCAATCTGACATGTCGAAACCTGCCACGAAATTTTTTATGCAGGAAGAATACAGATAAAGAAACATACCGTCAAAATATAGCTACTAAGGTGCACTGTAACTATTTTTTTTTTAAATATCGGAAACGTCCAAATTGGTAGCCCGTCAGGCGGCTGCAGGAGTTTACACCCCTACGGGAGCTGTGCCATACTGCGCAAGCCCAACGCGGCAGCCGACGTTCGTAATTGACGGTGCATCGGTAGAGAGATACCAGAACGCGGTCGTAGTAATGGTAAAGCGAATTTCGATAAGTGTTCCCAATGCAGATAAAACTGGATTAATATTTATTGTGTTTTCTTCATATACGCCTGCAAACAGAATCTGTTTTTCTGACAATGATTCGAATGATGACGGTCTTTCGTTAGAAAGTGTGGAAACCTTAGAAGGAATAAGTAACAACTACCGATTTCGTGAATTCAGGCTCGAACGATGACCTGAAAGCCCTGACCTAGGCCCCTCGGACTTCCACATGTTTGGGCCATTAAAGGATGCCATTCGTGGAAGACATTTTGAAGAAGTATGCAATAATAGCTGTCAGTAACCAAGAATAGACTGTGACTCTTTGGTTAAACGAAGCAGCGTGCAAAGCCGTTTTATTTTCTTAAAATCTAAACACGAACTGTGTAGACGTAGAAAGGCTGAAATTCGCAAAAGTGTGAAAGAAAAATTATTTTAAAGATTTAGAATTGGTCGTGAGAGATGCAGTTCTATTACCAGGTGAGATGTGGGAGACCTAGCCCTCCGAATTGCAAATGAGATGAAAATTGTTGGTTTCCATGCTTCTTCGACCTAATTAAGGAGATTCAAGAAATGAGACAGAATAGGTAGTCGCAAAATCACGAAGTTTGTTTAAGGTCAGCGTTTAGAGGAGATGCCATTAACAGGGGAATACTTAGCTGAAGTAAATACGACGCCTACTTTTATCCCAGGATTTCTTGGATATAAAGCTGATCAGTCAAAATTCGTCACAGAGCTGCATGAAAATCACACTCTAGTTTCTTGTTTTGTTTTCCTCTTTCAAGAAAATGTACAATGGTTGCCCAGAAAGTAATGCGCAGCATTTTTTTTTCTCAGCCGGAAACAATGCTTCGAATGTGAAACGTTACGTTAAGTGTTATTTGAGGTCTCCTGACTGAGCGCACCAAGTTTCCGTCACTTAGGACAGATAGCGTAGCTGTAGGACAGTTTCAAAATGGCATGTATAGGTGATGTACGTTACAAGCAACGTGCCGTCATTGAATTTGTCACTGCAGAGAAAGAAACTGTGGGGAATTTTCACAAACGCTTGTGCAAAGTCTGTGGAGCATCTGCCGTCGACAGAAGTACAGTTAGTCACTGGGCACGGAGGGTGAGGTCATCAGAAGGCGGTTCGGTGGAGCTCCACAATTTTCAGCGGTCCGGGACCATTCACGGCTGTCACACCTGAAAGCCTTGACCTAGGCCCCTCGGACTTCCACATGTTTGGGCCATTAAAGGATGCCATTCGTGGAAGACATTTTGAAGACGATGAAGAGGTGATTCACACAGTGAAGCACTGGCTCCACCACCACGACAAAGATTGATACCGACAGGGTATATACCCCCTTGTTGCGCGCTGGAGGAATGCCATAGAACGGGATGAAAATTACGTGAAAAAATAGGGTGTGTGGGTAAAACACCATTCTTTCATGTGTATAATTACTTTCTGGGCAACCCTCGTACTTAGTTAAGGACTAAAAAGGCACATCACTCCTGATGTCCTCATACATGTTCGTAGTTTCAGTGTATTCGAGGCTATCAGTGTAGCATATTTTTACACAGTTTGGCAGGAATTTGTGTAGTATATATCCGTAATGGAACTCGAAAAAGAGCATTTTAGACATATCTATAATCGCCATTACAACTACGATTAGTTTCTCGAAGGCCACATTGAGTCTTTATAGTTGAATGGCGACAAGATTACGCTCTTTCAGTATTACATTTTGCGGTTAATGTAGCTGCTCCAAACGTGCCCTCCCATGATGCAACAAGTCTAATGTTCTGCATCTACTGTATTTTTTGCACGATTTTGGTGGATACGAAATTATTCTTGACGTTGAAGGGATTCTTGTCAAAATCGTTCATTGCAACCCATTCGGTTTTGTGCACAGTCTCTGGGTATGGCTTCCTCCAGAGATCTTGATTAAACGATAGATTCGAAGAACCTGTTTCAAAACCAGTTCCATTTTAAAACTTGCCTTCAAATTTCTTTAACGAATAATTTGTCTTGTTAGTCAACGTCGAAAACAATTCCGTCAGTTTATTGCAGTTAGATGGTGTTTCCATTTTTTCTGGACATAAGAGTAAATCTGAAGGTAAATCGTGAATGTGCGCTGGGTGTTCAAGTTTTGCTTCCAACATGAACCCTGTGTTTAAATCGTCTGGTAGCTCTTGCACATCAAAATTTTTAATGCTTCCTGAAAGAAACCAATCAAAATTAGATACGGCAAGAAGTTGGAACTGGATTTGTGCACTGTACGATCTCTGGTACTTAGACTCTGTTGTCATTCCGCCTTTTAGAAACTGGTAAATTTATAAACTGAGGACAGGAGATTTTCCTGAAGAATCGTTTCATTGGTGACATACTAGTATGAGAAAATTGCCTTCTGGTTAACTAAATTAAACTCTCGATCGTTGAGAAAATTTGACCTCATTACTTGAGTTCTTCTGTTTACAGGTAAGATGTGCATTTTTCGAGGGAACACGTCAGAAAATTTAGTGAGTCAATAAATCTGATATTTATGTTGCATGTCTTCTCCTGAAGCATTACTGGAACACTCTTTGTGAAAGATTTATATTTTTCCATCTGCAACTTTATAACAGAAATAGGACCTGAACTTAACGTAATTTCTTCGTTGTCATCTGTTGTATTTTGTTCACACAGCGTCATTATCAAGAAGTGCCCACGGTAATTGTTCTACACTCATGCTCATAAATTAAGGATAATTGCAGAATGTGGTCCCACATAACGTGGCACTACACAAAACTGGCGATAATAGCATAGGCACATGGGGAACACACACGACACAGATATGTAAGTCCACGGTATTGGTGATAAGTTGACAAAACCGTCCCGAAACACATGTGCTACAAAACGCCACTGTTTCCTGCGCATGTACCCCGACATCAGTATGGGATATGATCACCATGCACACGTACACAGGCCGTACAACGGGTTGACATACTCTTGATCAGGTGGTCGAGCAGCTGCTGGGGTATAGCCTCCCATTCTTGCACCAGTGCCTGTCGGAGCTTCTGAAATGTCCTAGGGGTGTGAAGACGTGCAGCGATACGTCGACCGAGAGCATCCCAGACGTGCTCGATGGGGTTTAGGTCTGGAGAACAGGCAGACCGTTCCATTCACCTGATATCTTCTGTTTCAAGGTACTACTCCACGATGACAGCTCGGTGGGGCCGTGCGTTATCATTCATCAGGAGGAAGGTGGGACCACTGCTACCCTGGAAAGGGGTGCAAAATGACGTCCCGATACACCTGATCTGTTACAGTTCCTCTGTCAAAGACATGTAGGGGTGTACGTGCGCCAATCATAATCCCACCCCACAAAATCAAACCACGGCCTTCATACAAGTCCCTTTCAAGGACATTAAGGGGTTGGTATCTGGTTCCTGGTTCACGCTAGATGAAAATTCGGCGAGAATCACTGTTCAGACTATACCTGGACTCGTCCGTGAACATAACCTGGGACCACTGTTCCAGTGACCATGTACTGTGTTCTTGAAACGAGGCTTTACGGGCTCTCCTGTGACCAGGGGTCAGTGGAATGCATCTTGCATGTCTCCGGGCGAATAAAAACCATGTCTGTTCAGTTGTCTGTAGACTGTGTATATGGAGACAACTGTTCCAATGGCTGCGGTAATGTCCCGAGCAAGATTACCTGCTGTACTCCGTGGCCGTCTGCGGTCACTGATGGTCAGATATCGGTCTTCTTGTGGTGTTGTACACTGTGGACGTCCCGTACTGTAGCTCCTGAACACGTTTCCTGTCTGCTGGAATCACTGCCATAACCTTGAGATCACACTTTGTGGCACATGGGGGGCCCGTGCTACGACCTACTGTGTTGGACCAACCACGAGCCGCCCTAGTATTTTATTCCTCATAACGTCACCAATACGTGTTCTTTGAGGCATTTTCAACACACAGTCACCATTAGCACGTCTGAAAACGTCTGTACACTTACTCGCTGCACCGTACTCTGACATGCACCAACACACCTCTGCGTATGTGGACTGGTGCCAGCGCCACCGTGCGACGACTGCAGGTCAAATGCACCGCATGGTCATACCCCTAGGTGATTTAAACCCGCAAACCGCCCACCAGAGCGTTGTTTCACCATGTATCAGCATTATACTTAATTTATGAGCATGAGTGTAGTTGCGTAACAGCACAGGCACAGTATAGTGATGTGTATAATTAACATTGCAGCCGGGATTTTCTACATCTCGGAACCCACTTGTGTAATGACAACGATACTGACACATTACTTTGCCATCTGCAAAGCTTTTCACACGAATGTAACCGACTTTTGCGAAACAAAATGCTTAGTCTGCTACGATGCTGAATGTCATCTGTTTATTTTGCAATAAAATCTATTCACATTCTCAGCGATTGCATATTGTTGAGTAATCGGTTCAATGCAATTGCTGTCTCTATACAATCTATACTGAGAATATTCCTGGTTATAACTACAATGTATATGGTAGGCGACACTGCATGTTGTACGTAAATGTACCTGATCGGAATACTAAACCGAGTATGCCGGCCGGAGTGGCCGTGCGGTTCTAGGCGCTACAGTCTGGAGCCGAACGACAGCTACGGTCGCAGGTTCGAATCCTGCCTCGGGCGTGGATGTGTGTGATGTCCTTAGGTTAGTTAGGTTTCATTAGTTCTAAGCTCTAGGCGACTGATGACCTCAGAAGTTAAGTCGCATAGTGCTCAGAGCCATTTAGCCAACTAAACCGAGTATGTGCTGTAACTGCAACTAGCGACTGGTTTCAATACACATTTCGTGTCAGCATACATCACGAAAGGCAGTTTCTGTTTATTCCAGAATTTTGTAAATTTTACAAACTCATTCTTTTCCCTAAACATGTTGCTGGTAAGTGGTTTAAACAGGGCACAGTCATCTGATGTGGGTATAATATTTCCTTGGAATGACAATATCAGAATACGCATGCTAACATCAACAAGTTTGTTATGTAATAGCAATGACATATCCCTGTATTATCAGCGGCCTGCAACATTAACAGATTCATATATCTGTCACGATGACAATTTTTAATTCATAATTTGAATATGAATGATGCTGTAGACATTGATAGATATATCTTCATTCCGTTTTCCGAAACATGAACATGTTTTGGCTATGTAGGAAACGGTATGTTTGCAAAGTTTAATTTATTTGCATACGGAAACTATTCAGTTACACTGAGCGCATGCTTATTTACTGGATACAATCTTACTACAATGGAGCAGTTGAAGCATGCATTGTCATATGTTCAGACCTTTATTGTCACATGTTTATCTGTCGTTACCTTTGGCTGATTCATGTGTACTCCTGCATAATGTCTCTTACTTTCATTAAACTTACCGCGCGGTTGAAGGATTTCCTTCAACGCCCATCCAGAATCGCGAACTTGGAGATCTTCCAGGTTTCTTAAAAGTAGTTCTGTTGAGTCCATTCGCTTATATCAGAAGCAGACAGCGACAGATACGAATTCTTTGTATTGAGCTTCATCTGCTGTTCCTGACCTGTCTTCGACAAACAGTTGGTATATTAGCGAACAATTAATCTTAATAGGTTGCTTAATTTGACGAACGCGGTTCTCGAAAAGAGGAAAACAGACATTCAAGGAATGTCTGAGATCCTTAAATCCAACCCTATTACCTACAACACCAGTTACATATTCATCTTCTAAATGCAGACTCAGCATCAATCCAATTGAGACGATAATCAAATTTAACAAGTTTTGCTGTCGGATCAGCCATTATAATAATAGCGTTACTAGGGTAGTCGATAAAACTATAGCCCACCTAGATGATGCCCTTCTTCCCTGCAGGTTCTCAGTTGTCGCTGCTTACTGCAGATTATGGCCTCCTTCAGCTGCTTGATCAGACTGCTGTTCGATCAAGAAGACCACTGATTCTCTTTGCTGCCCGATCAGAAACGCTGCAGATTCTGTATCATTAATGAGAAAAAAATTTCATTGGTATGAAAAACACACTGTTTAAATGATAGTGTACATAAGAAGAAAAAAAGCTAACATTTTTCTTGAATTTCCGATTCCTATATGCTGCTAGTTCAGAAAAGCGCTACTCTTTTCGTTTAGATATTTTCCAGCTACTCCAGGAACTCTAAGCAGATGTTTACTGCTCTGAAGCTTCGCAGGAAGGACTTCTACGAGATGAAGCTGGTTTTTTTATCGTGCAAAATTATGGAGAGGGATTTCCCTGGAATTTCCTTTGCCGAATCAGAGATTGTGTGTACAGCATAAATTCTGCACATCCAGTACTGGACCAGATATTCTGTGACTTTAAATGAGAAAAAACGCTTGTATTCATGTATGCATAATAAGAAGGATACTTATACATATTCTCACGAATGCCCGGCTCCCAAAATATTTTTGTCCACGTGAGCGTTCTTATCTTGTGAGCTCCATCAGGAGGCCTACAAATTCTGGAACATTAAATGAAAAACCATGTGTTCATAGATATGACAAACAAAATGTTTCAATGACATACCGGATAATCTGAAGCATACTTACATTTACTTTTTGTGGAATTTCTAACTCTGCTGTCACGTCTCGCAACTGATCCCCCACGATGTTGGCAGTTGGAATGAAAGAAACATAAATGACTTCTTGGAGTCACTGCTGTGCTTTTTAATCCCAAACCACCCTGCTGATTCAGTAGGGATTTCTTATCTTATGTATTGAGTCAGGGCTTGCATAAACATATTCCAAGGAAACGCCAGTTTCCCACAAACACCATGTATGAGGAAACAGTTAGACCTAAGGAACCTGATAATACTCGTACTTCTTTCCTGAGGGACAGGAAGTTAATGAGCTGAAACTTGTTCCCACACTTTTTTACTTTTGGGCTTATCGATTTCAGCTTTAAATGGTTCAAATGGCTCTGAGCACTATGGGACTTAACTTTCGAGGTCATCAGTCCCCTAGAACTTAGAACTACTTAAACCTAACCAACCTAAGGACATCTCTCACATCCATGCCCGAGGCAGGATTCGAACCTGCGACCGTAGCGGTCTCGCAGTTCCAGACTGTAGCGCCTAGAACCGCTCGGCCACTCCGGCCGGCGATTTCAGCTTCTCTCTAGTCTACAGAAGCAGAGGAGATGTACTACATTAGAAAAAAGTAGCGGTGAACGAGTTCTAAAACATCAATATTTATTTGTGTATACAAACTATAATGAAATCCAACTCTCACAGAGAGCTCCAGAGACAACGACTGTAAGAAGCTAACATATCACGTGTGTTGGGCGACCTCATGAGTATCATGAATGTGCTATTTCTTGTTAACACTCTTTTAATGTGTCTTATAATACTTGCACACAGCTGCTCGTTTTATGGCACCAAGCCATTGTGTTCTAGCGCGAAGATAACAAGTACCACGCTGAAAATACCTCATGGCGTTGACCTCTGTCATACATGTGCCAGTGCTTGGCGAGATATCTCACAAACACTTTAGTGCAATAGATACAAGTATCTGTCATTTTTATTTCGCTGAGGTTATATCAACATTATAAAGTTATTTGCGAAAATTTCTGCTCCACAATTTGCAGCTATAAAAAACAGAGTTTTGTGATATCTCAAAAAATCAATTCACTTTCGCCCTCAGGGCTGTTAAAAACGTCACTGGAAGGTCTATCTGGGGCAGCTGCATAAATTGCTAATTTTCCGAAGGACCTTCATTTTTTTAACGACAGTTTAGTCGCCTTTGGATTTCAGTGACTGAATGTCGACTTTGAGAAACCATTCGTAGTTGGGATGTCGATTTTGGATAATTCAAAGGTTTCTGTCGTCTCCAACTACATGTTCCACACCTCCCTAACTCAGAAAAATCTCAGGAGATACCGGCAATCGACCCAGGTCCTCCTCACTAAAGGCAATAATAGGAAAAACATTATAAACTCCCCCCCCCCTCTCTCTATCTCTGTGTGTGTGTGTGTGTGTGTGTGTGTGTGTGTGTGTGTGTGTGTGTGTGTGTGTGCAATGTGTACCTTACAATAACGTTGTAATATAAATGGATGCGTGTAATGAGTGAATAAGATTGCATTTTTTTCCAGTTTATATCGAACATTACACAGACACAAAGCACCTCACCCTACTGGAAGCGATAGGTTCTTTATAGGGGGAAGGGTGAGTGTTGCAGCATGTATACTCTCCAATATATTAGTGATGTATGCATGTGGTGCAAGTGTTTTAGCGGACAGATTACGTTTTTCCTTGTACGATATTTTGTAAAAGAATAAATAGATTCCGTCCTAGATTTTCCTAGAAAGGTCTTACTAATTTCTTTAGAAAACATTATGAAGGTGGGGCTTCTCCGAGACTAAGAGTGAATATAAATATTTCTTAGATAGACTGTACAATAGTTCTAGTACAGTGTTCCCAACCTTCCTGAGATATAACATATTACCCCCCCGCCCCCTCGATTCCCCATATATGGTTTAGTAATATTCAGAAAGAAAACTAATTTAGTTTGGACGCTTTTATTTTTAAAATAAGGAGTGATCAATTATTTTTAATTCCTACAGGTATGGTAATAAACCACGAATTAATGAATTAGTAACATATCTGGTAAAGCTTATTTACTATAACTTTTTTTCCATAGAATGATAAAACTATCCTCAGCGCATCACGAGTGCTATCTACAACTCCTTATTGGGAAAAAATACTAACTATCCACTTTTAAAGCAGACATTTGTTACAAAACATGCAACCTGTGTTCCACTCCTCTCTCCTTGCTTCACCTCACATTTTAAACCAATCAAATCAAATTGTTTACATTATACTTAGGCCTACATTGTGAAAATCACTTGATTGCTGGATTCCTTACTTCTGAGATGGTTGAAACAGTAACGTTTCTGGTCCCAAATGCTTTGTGTCTGACCACAGTCACTAATAATAGTAATAATAATGATGATGACAATGATAATTAATAGGTCCTACAGCAGTGTAGTATACATTACATTGTTACTATTATGTTGTGCTGTCAGTTAGTTGATTTATTTTTGCAAAGTGACTAATGACGCAATTTCTTGTCTACTGTGGGAACTATCTACAACTCGGAGAAGGCATTTTCATGAGATATTTGAGCGCATGTTATGCATTTACCTCTATTTTGTCGTAATAGATGCATGATACGAAATACAAGGTACATGCATAGTGGGTGGAGTATGTGAGGTGTGAGGTGTGTGTGTGTGTGTGTGTGTGTGTGTGTGTGTGTGTGTGAGTGTGTGTGTGTGTGTGTGTGTGTAATGAATGGGGTTTATAGATGCTCAATGGTGAGGGTATCAGTGCCCTGACAAATATTAAAAGAAACGATTATGGATAAAAGGGCTAAAAATGTTAGCACACCGTGAGAAATAAACTTACACTCACTGCCACCTCATTTGCATCGGTACACACAATCACCCCATCTCACATATTGTAAGGCAATAAAGGAAGGATGAAAGAGGCTAAACCTGGGATTAAAACATAGAGAAACCGACTGATGATCAAAACTAACAGCAATGGGAAATGTGCCAGGCTGACCACTGACAAAAAACGTGGGTGAGTGAGTCACCCTGCTAGTGCATTAAGGAGTGCTTAGTGTTTAGAATTTAGTGTTTAGTGTTTACCTTTATGCATTAAGTTTCTGCTGTTTAGCGTTTACTGGAGAGGGTGAGTGGCATAATAGACGCAGTTGGTTTGTTTCTGTCATCTTGGATTTTCAACACCTCATTCTGATCGACTGGAGATAGGGAAGAGGGGACATGGATTATAAAGCACATATGGTTTGTTTCTATCATTTACGATTTTTAAATATCAGAGCACGGCCGACTGGAGACTGTGAGAAAGGAAAGAGGGACAGGGAAAGCACAATTGTGCTATCTTCTTATACTGGTTGGAATGAGAAGAAGGGAAGAGGTATTAACACACAAATTGTCTGTTTCCATCATTTTTACCGGCTGTAGAAAAGAAGGAGAAGGGATGTGACTTAATTTGTACATGCAAATAATGTAAATCATACAATTTTTATACAGTGCTCTGATTCTTTGGAGACAGAGAAGGGGGACATGGAGTTATACCCCACAAAAATTAGGAAAAAATCAGCTATTGAGGGAAAAATTAATAAACTTTTTAAACTCTGGGAAAATACTCATATGGGGTACAGTAATAAGAAACAGAAAAGTTTCCCTTTACAGGGAAGGCGTGTCCCTCTTTTATTCCCCTCCAAAAGCCAGTCTGTACCATATTTATTTTATACGCAAAAAGGCTCATTTTTCGAACAGAGCTCTTATTAGTAAATGTATTCCTAGCAATATTATACACTAAAAAGATCTTGTGCATCTTTTAATTTGTACGAATGGTGTTTGAGGTATAAGAATTGGAACAGAATTCTGTTAATGTAATAGTTTGCAGTTTTTGTTACTTAGCAAAGTAAGTGAATGGAAATATTTCGTAACCTATATATTCTACTTGATGGTATCTTTTGCGATCAGTATTGTTGAAATCAGGAGTACGTTCCAACAATGGAAACGTCAAGTTCCCCTTCGCATTTACTCAGCACTCCCCTACCACTATTGTAGCTGCCGTTTCTTCCTACCCAGTGTCCAGTTCAGTTGAGTTAATGTTGTGAACTATCAAAGTAGTGCCAGAGAGTTCTATTTTTGTGACGGTATTCATCAGTTTGTGGTGCTATGAAGTGCTTCTTCTTAGTCTAATTTCTTTTGTTTGGACCGAGCTGGACGCTACTACCTGTTTCGGAAGGGGAGACATCAATAGTGACGAAGGGTTTGGAAACTCTGATACATGTCAGCAACGAATGTTGGACTGATTGAAGTGTATAAGGTATGTCGACGAGAATATATTAAGGAACGTAATATAAGGAAACTAATTAATCAGAATGTTGCACAAGCAGACGATATAAGTTTAATATCCTCTTCCATCCACAGACACCGTGGAGTGTTTGCAGTTCACTTTTAACTGTCACGCATGCGCTGTTTGAGAAAACAGAGAAACGCGATGATGATTTCGGTAAAAGGTTGCCGAACGCATCAACAGTGTTTTGTGTCTAGTTGCTACAGAAGCTCGTTATCATCAAGATTGCTATGGTAAATTAATGTCGAACCCCTCCTCTGTTTGAAAAAGAGGCCGCCCTCAAGATACCAAGTTTGACGCCACTTTTCAAGAATTATGCAAGTTTATAGATAGTTCAGAGGAATGTCAATTTTCACTGCTCGATTTGTTGCAGGAAGTTAATGAACGTCTCCCAGAAGGAGAGAAAATTACTATAAAAACTCTTAAAAATAAACTGACTGAACACTTCGGTGATGGGATCTTGTTTTCCACAATGCCAAAAAATCCCCCAGTTGTATGTTTTCGTGGCAGTGACCAAAAACTTTTAAATCAGTGGTACAATGAACGAGTTGTTAACAAAAAAAGATGAGAGAAAGAGAATAGTAGAAGCAGCAGCAGCTATCATCCGTGAATATATAAGAATGACTGCTTGCAGTAATGCCGATTATCCAGATATCAATGGCTTGACAGAGAATGCTGAAGTTATAGTTCCAGATACTTTACACGAATTTGTGGGGGGTGTGGTTTTGTCAAAAAAGATAGGTAGTGAACAGTCCTATGCGATTGTTTCAGCTACCAGACTTCGTTCATTTACCTCACCACTGCAGCTTGGTCTTGCAGTGTACCTGTTTCGTTAGTTGCGATCAAAAAACATTCTTGAAATTGTCTCTAATATGGGTTTCTGCTCTTCATATAGCACTGTGGTTTTGAGGCTTCTGCTATTCAGTTCTGGAAACCAAATATTTCAAATGATCCGTTTTCACAGTTCGTTTTCGATAATTCTGACTTCAATATTGTAACAATGACGGGAAAAGGTACATTCCATGCTACATGTGAAATCAGATGTGTGACTCCTGGGAGGGCGATAGAACATCAGAAAGTAACGAAATTCTCTGTCGTTCCAAGGTATAATGAAACAGCAAGTGCTCAAAAAATTAGTCTGCAAAAATTCCGAAGGCACAATAGAGTTGGAATTGAAGAAATTGTTCTGCAAAATGTACTCAGAACAATCATTCACCAAAGCAACAGTGCCTACCAATCACGATTTTGCTTGGACGATGGGAAAGTTTTAACAGTTTTCTATTCCTGCTTGGCAAGGTTTTATGGAGGAAATCACAACTGGTGAATCTTATACGCAATCAAGTGTATTAGCGCTTCCTTTAATCAAATACCCGCCCACAGATTACAACACTATTTTAACTGATTTAACTTATGCCATCACTGAGAGTACGAAGACCACACAGCAAACATGTATCGTTACATTTGATCAACCACTCTACATGAAAACTAAAGACATAGTTTCAGTGGAGGCTAATGGAGGTAATGAGCTATTCACTGTAGTTATTCGATTAGGAGGCTTTCACTTGATAATGTCTTTTCTAGGAGCAATAGGATTCTTAATGAGACACAGTGGACTGTCTCAACTTGTGGAGACTGTATATGCTGCACCTTCTGTTCCCCATATACTTTCTGGTTGTGCCTACACGAGGGCAATTCAGGCTCACTCTGCAGTCCTGTGTGCTCTTTCCATCGTAACACTGCAGGAAATGCCAGTCATGGATGAGGAGAAGCAACCTGTTAAAGACTGTATATCTGACTGGAGTGGGAACGGTGTATCTTTCGGCGATTTGGAAAAAGATCAGGTGATTAAAAAGCTGAAAAATAAATTTGTCAACACAGTGGATGATTTTAAGCAAAGAGGGAAAACTTCCCAGTTTTGGACACAATACATTCAGCTTGTCATGTAGGCATTGCATTTCATCCAGGCAGAGCGTATGGGGAATTGGGAGCTCCATATAGAATGTGTGAGAGCTATGCTCTCAACATTCCATTGAGCTGGACACTTTCCTTACGCTAAGGCATCTCTTTTGTACCTTCAGGATGCGGAAAAACTGAAAGAAACCATGAAACCCGCAGAGTTCGATAAATTCACCAAGGACAGCTTCTTCACGGTTCGACGCTCTGATAAGTATTGGTGCGTAGTATGGATGACATGGCGATAGAACAAGCGCTTATAAAGAACCTGAAGAATGTTAGAGATGTCTCACGCGGAAGAGGTTTCACCGATAGTGCGTTTAACCGATGGATTTGCGGTATACCAATAGCCCATCACATATGTGAAGCTACGGAACAGTTCTGCAATTTACAGTCGCTTTCGAGTGATCAACATGTCGAACTGAGGAATGGGAGGACAGAAATTAACGAGAAAATTCGCAGAAGATTTCAGCTATGGTTGCAACAACAGACTCCATTTGCTAATAAGGAGCAATTGTATTCATTAGGATCTGGATTAGTAGCTTCTCAGGAAGTAAACTGCTACAAATCTGTGTCTGTTGGTGAAGAAGTTCTTCGAACAATAGTTACTGCCTCTCCAAAATCTGGTTCTCTGAAGCTTAAGCGATCCAGAATGGATAGGACAATATGCATGTCAATTGTTAGACTTGTAAAAAATATAACTGAAGTAGATACAACTCAGTTATTTTAGAGAATACTGAGCCCGTTTCATTCTCCTAATGATTTAAAGGATTGCTTCACTTACGAATTATCGAGTGTACCAATGTCTCTGTTTCACAGCAATGGACTGATGAGGAAAACAAAAAAGTTGTCGCTGTACAATCTTTTCAATCAAGTACCTGAACGGAATATTGACATTAATGAATCGAAGTTCTTTGTTATAGATAGAGTGTTTCTTATCCACCATGTCGTGTGGCCCGAGAATGGAACTTCTGGTGACATTATGAAATCTCAATAGCCTATATTCAGAGACATTATGAAGATGATGTTGCTGTTTAATTTGACGGATATTAAGGAAGCCATCAGAACATAAAACTATTGAATGCCAAAGGAGCACGACGAAGCGGACCTCACGAGAAATTTTCTTTAATGACGAGACATGTGTTGAATCACAGTCTGCCTTTCTTAGTAATCTCAACAATAAGGAAATGTTTATTACACAGCTTGTGCCAAAACTAGACAGTTTTGGTATTGAAACCAGGATTGCAGATGACGATGCAGATGTTGAAATTGTTGCAAAAGCAATAAATGCCTCAAAATTTTACCAGCAAGTGATTTTAGTGGGACAGGATGTGGATCTTTTTGTGCTACTTATCACTCTTGCTCCAGACGACACAGACATAATCCTGGTGAGGGAAGGTAAAGGTAGCATCAGAACAAGGTGTTACAGTTCTAAAGGTGTACGTAACTCCTCACTTGTTCATGAGTGCAAGAATTCAATACTGTTTCTTCATGCAGTAAATGGTTGCGACAGCATTTAACCCGTATCCCCAATTTCATAAAGCTCCTCTCCTGATACCATTGCAAAAGCAGGAGAGAAATTTATACGCTTTCTCTCTACACAAAAACAGTAGAGAGTCCTGATGATAACATTAATGCCATTCGATTTGAATGTTTTAATGTACTTGTGGGTCGGGCAAACAATGATGTAGGACGCCTCCACTCTTTCCGAGTTTACCTACAAGTCCAACTATGATTGGGAAACAACTTGGATCCCAGAAACTGCGGCTGGAGGGAATCAAACTCATCCCTCTCCCCGATTCACAAGAAACGACCACCAGCTCCAGAGAAAATTCTGCTACTGATTTCATGCAACTGCACTCAGGGCTGCGGAAGATGGTGCGGATGTGTGTGACGGCTGACCTACACTGCACAACTGTCGTGGACAAAGCTGCGCTAATGTGCGTGGCAGTGATTTGACAAAAAATTTGGATGATGGTTGTGTGTAAAATAGACTACAAGAATTTATTTGTTTAATAGATATTGTGGTATTTTCTTTGTCTACATGCTGTACGTATGACTGTAAGTATATTACACAAAAGACATTGTTGATTACAGTAATTCTTAATTTTCATGAAAAATGATTTTCATTCCAATAATTTAAGTTGCATAAATCTAAAGTAAAAGACTATAAAGCAGAATTATTCTGTATAAATAAGAGTGTTTTAAAATAAATTTCACTTTTTTTACCTACAAATTTTAACATTCATAAATTTACTACCTTGCTTAAACATGCATTTGACCCTCACTGAGTAGAATTTCACTAGAAATATTTTCTGTCATACAGACGACTTCGCTAAATCAACAGTTTTTCGTCAAGTTTGGAAAAGGAAATAAATTACATTAATGGGTGGTGGAGCGGAAAGCTCCCCTGATAGGGGAGGGAACTTTTCTATTTTTTACTTCTTCATTCCATAAGAGTGTTTTCCCGAAGTTTCAAAACTTTATAAATGTTTCCCCCATTTTCCCTAATTTGCCTGGACTAATAAGACACACACTTGGTTCTGTTGCATCATCTTGGACTTTTTCATTAGATGCTTCTGTTTGGTACTACATTATGATTGGTTGGAGATACAGGAAAGGGACGAGACGAGCGAGAGGTGTCTTTTAAATTTTTGGGCTATTTTGTAACACTAAGCTTTGATTGGTTGAAAAGAGGAAGAGGAGGATGGGGTATCAAGCACACAAGTGGTAATATAAATAAGTAACTTGATCCAGCTTTATCCCAGGAATAATGTATATCTTTGACTTTCAAGAAAAAATGAGATTTCATATAATTTTTACTACATACATGGCACCATTTTCTAATAATACGCTCGGACTGGATGGAAAAAGAGGAGAAGGAGGAAGGGGTAGAAAGCAAACAGTCGGTCAATTTCTATGTAAGGAGAGGAAGGGGTTTTCCACATTCAATTAACAAAATATCACTATTCCCGTCATCATGGATTTTTTCACCACTATGATTGACTTGAGGTAACGAGTGCTGCACAGTGTGATTGGTTTCAGATGGGGCGAGGGAGGGTTTGTTTCAAATTTACTGCTAACACAGGCTGGAGATATGTGAGGAAGGGAGACATGGAATGGTGGGGTAGAAGAGGGAAGACGATTTTTCATTCCAATTACGGATTGATTCACTGTTTTATTGATTGATTTTGTTGACTGATTGTATCATGAGTTTAAGGTCATCGATTACACCATGCATGACGTCGCTAATAAGGATAACAACGTCACTTTTCAAGGTGTGGAGAGACAGAGAAGCACTAAAAATATCCCAGGATCGCCATATCAGTACTACAAACGTTGGGGTGCACTCGGAGGAGCAAGGGAATACTTCCATCAAGATACATCGAATTTTAACATTGCTTTCAAGCACAGCATAATCAACAAGTGATGAGAGATTACCTGTAGAGGCTGAACTGTCAAAGTGATTTACAGTACAGTTGTAAATTTACTGCCCACTATTTCATATATGTCCACGATTCCTTGTTTAGGTATATCAAATTTAATATGTATGTTGGTGCTTAACTTATATTGTGCAAAAGAAAATGTAACTACCCATCTTTTCTGGTTTGAAGTGGGTAAGTTTTAAAATATTAGTGGCATATTCATAAAATCAAAGTATGAGTTGTTGATAGTTTTCACACTTCTGAAGAATAAAATGTTAAAAAATAACACTCAGGGACGAAAAAATTGTTAATAGTGCAATCATTGTCCTGACGGCGACACATTGCATGGTTAAAAGAAGGAATTTATACCACTGTGAAACACCATGTAGTTTGCAGTAAGATGCAGACTTTTTTTGTACACGTAAGGCAGAGTGGGGTGGGTATTCGAAGTACTTCCCCCACATTCTGTATAATGACGTCAAGTTGAGTATAGACAAAGAGACAGGATTCGGTTCACCACAGATTATTTAAATGTATGTGATATGATTTTATTGTTGCAGTCGCCCCTGTTTCAGAAATTAAAGATCGATGGCGACCAATCAGTCTATTACAAATCGCCTGCTTCAGATGAAAAAAGCTGTCTGAATTATAAAAACATAGCTTAGAATTCTGCGTAATAAACGCTGATTCTGATGTAATGTAACAGACACTTTCAACCACTAATTACAATCGCCTGAAATTTTCCATCCCTTCCCACAAAGATCTTTTTACTTGTGTTTATATTATCAACATTCTTCATGTAGTTCAATTTTTGTGTTTTGTTTCCTTTTTAGAAATCAACTCTAGCTTTACTAACATGTATTCGAACTCATAAAAACATAGCTTAGAATTCTGCGTAATAAACGCTGATTCTGATGTAATGTAACAGACACTTTCAACCACTAATTACAATCGCCTGAAATTTTCCATCCCTTCCCACAAAGATCTTTTTACTTGTGTTTATATTATCAACATTCTTCATGTAGTTCAATTTTTGTGTTTTGTTTCCTTTTTAGAAATCAACTCTAGCTTTACTAACATGTATTCGAACTCATGAGCGCCTCTTATTATTCGCAGTGAGATAAAAGGTTTTGTGTGTGTGTGTGCGTGTGTGTGTGTGTGTGTATGTGTGTGTGTGTAGGGGGGGAGGCTGGGGTGGGGGGGGGGGGGGGGGGGGGGAGTGGCTTCTATCGAACAAACTGCAAAACCCGATCTGAGAACACTACTCTTCTTAATTCTGATAACTTTTAGAGAAGTCTTTAGGAGCAAATGAGGTATTTTAATCGAAAGATGATGTCAACATATTTCCATTCTGATAATTAATGTCATTTCAAAGACGATGTGTTAGTTACTAATAATTAACTTAAAGGTCGAGAGAGATATGTCGATAACTCTCGTAATACTTTGTGTAGCCAAAATCCAATTTCAGTTTCACAATCTTCTGATCAAACGAAGTTATCTGACATACTTCTCAATAATATTCTGCTCTGTTTTATTTTGAGAATTTTTTCTGATTTTTGTTGTTGTGTGATTTTAGCCCTTGCGCTTCATTTAAGTGTGGATCAATGATTCCATTATAGAAACGCTTTGCACACGAGAATAGCCAACAATGACACCTGGATGCGCTGATTTATGTGTATAATTACCCACCGACAAAACAAATATTTACATGAAATTTACGTTGATTCATAAAAAGCATCGTACTTCTGACATATTGCATGTTTCTCTGCCATCATAACCCACCAGGATAAAAGCAGCAGGCTCAGCTAAATGTGGGCCATCAGTAGCAGCTGTGGGGGAAACTACTGGCACGCTACCAACAGAGGTAGGCAGCAGACGCTTCGACAGCTGCAGGAGTTTGTGTGGTTTTAAGATGGCGCTCTACTGTTTTGGCCAAACGTGAAGGTGGTAACACTGATGCAGCGAGATACTTAAGTGCACCGACTAGTGTTTTTTTATTTAGGAATTCAAATAAAGAAACATTACGCCGCGTTTTTCTCATTATTAATGAAGCTAAAGAAAACTGGCCAGGTGAGAGTAGGACTAGCTCTCTGAGGGTTCTGTACGAACTTATTTATGTATATAGAAAGGTCGTCCATCCCAGGAATCGAGAATCTAGACGATTTTTGTATGTTATCGATATTGATACCGGCAAGATATCAGTCCTGGGAATTCAAAGACTTTCAGAATATTTTTATTTTAAGCTGGGTGCTTGCCAAATTTCATGATTCTAGGTCAATGAGAAGTACCCTCTAGGTTTTGATGAGTGAGCTTGTGAGTAGCACAATACGTGACTTAAATCGCCGTATCTTTTGATTGTGCATACTTAGAATCTTCAGTTTTTCCACCGCCAAGGAACCGCAGACCTTAGTATGTGACTTAAATTTCAACTTGATACGTCTACGTGTTCTAGAGAAAAAGGGATTTTAGTACTCTGAAAGACAGACACACACACAGACAACAAACTGTTCCTTTAAGTGTTCAATTTTTACTGATTCAGATAACATCACCTGAGTCAACATTTGAAGCCGTGGACCTGCAACCCTAGACAACAAGCGGCCACGACGTAAGTATGACCACCAAAGTTGTCGCTTGTACGTTATTAAGGGAGCTTGTAGTATAGCCACTTCAAGGAAACTATAGATAGATTGTATGGGCTATTTTTACTTTCCAGCAACGGTCCACTAAACGTCTTAACGAGATGACTCTGTTCTTGACTCCGCAACTCTGTGGCTCCCCGATGGAGGTCGGTGCTCGTGGCTACCCGCAACGGGAGTCGATTTCGGACGCGTCCCATGGGGGCCGTGGTGCGTGCGGCCGCAAAGCCCCCAGGATACGAGGGCAGCAGATGTATGTGCGAGGATTAGGGCTGCCAGAACACACGCACCTCCAAGCAGATGCCCCTGTCAAAAGATTTGTGGCTGTTGCATTGAGCTCACTTCCATAAATACTACGAGGATTAAGCGCCCTACGCCCTCTGTCCTGTCATCTGACTGAGTCGCTATCGGGTTGGAATGTCGGAGGGGTGGCAGGGAAATGAATGTGACGGTGATAACCGTACTGGTGGGACTGCTGCAGCAGCCAACAGAAGAGGACGTTTCGCTGTACAGTGCCTCACACTTGTTCCATATAAGCGCACGTTAAGTAAAGCACAGTGAATGTTAACTGAATGTTTATAAATATATACAATACAGGTCATTAGGGACGGAGCAGATGCTCGGGCTGGGGATGGATGGGGAAGGAAATCGTTCGTGCTCTTTCAAAGCAACAACTCCGCCATTTACCTCAAACAGTTTTGAAATCTATCTAAATTGGAATTCATGCGGTGCCTGTGTGCACAACGACCATTGTATATTCAGATTTAGCACTTAGTCGCATAAATCCATAATTTATTGTAGATCTCGGCTGTAATATAGTCGCCACCAACGCTAAAATACGAAAACAGATGGAATCAGAACAGATTATATATATACACTCCTGGAAATGGAAAAAAGAACACCGTGAATTCATTGTCCCAGGAAGGGGAAACTTTATTGACACATTCCTGGGGTCAGGTACATCACATGATCGCACTGACAGAACCACAGGCACATAGACACAGGCAACAGAGCATGCACAATGTCGGCACTAGTGCAGTGTATATCCACCTTTCGCAGCAATGCAGGCTGCTATTCTCCCATGGAGACGATCGTAGAGATGCTGGATGTAGTCCTCTGGAACGGCTTGCCATGCCATTTCCACCTGGCGCCTCAGTTGGACCAGCGATCGTGCTGGACGTGCAGACCGCGTGAGACGACGCTTCATCCAGTCCCAAACATGCTCAATGGGGGACAGATCCAGAGATCTTGCTGGCCAGGGTAGTTGACTTACACTTTCTAGAGCACGTTGGGTGGCACGGAATACATGCGGACGTGCATTGTCCTGTTGGAACAGCAAGTTCCCTTGCCGGTCTAGGAATGGTAGAACGATGGGTTCGATGACGGTTTGGATGTACCGTGCACTATTCAGTGTCCCCTCGACGATCACCAGTGGTGTACGGCCAGTGTAGGAGATCGCTCCCCACACCATGATGCCGGGTGTTGGCCCTGTGTGCCTCGGTCGTATGCAGTCCTGATTGTGGCGCTCACCTGCACGGCGCCAAACACGCATACGACCATCATTGGCACCAAGGCAGAAGCGACTCTCATCGCTGAAGACGACACGTCTCCATTCGTCCCTCCATTCACGCCTGTCGCGACACCACTGGAGGCGGGCTGCACGATGTTGGGGCGTGAGCGGAAGACGGCCTAACGGTGTGCGGGACCGTAGCCCAGCTTCATGGAGACGGTTGCGAATGGTCCTCGCCGATACCCCAGGAGCAACAGTGTCCCTAATTTGCTGGGAAGTGGCGGTGCGGTCCCCTACGGCACTGCGTAGTATCCTACGGTCTTGGCGTGCATCCGTGCGTCGCTGCGGTCCGGTCCCAGGTCGACGGGCACGTGCACCTTCCGCCGACCACTGGCGACAACATCGATGTACTGTGGAGACCTCACGCCCCACGTGTTGAGCAATTCGGCGGTACGTCCACCCGGCCTCCCGCATGCCCACTATACGCCCTCGCTCAAAGTCCGTCAACTGCACATTCGGTTCACGTCCACGCTGTCGCGGCATGCTACCAGTGTTAAAGACTGCGATGGAGCTCCGTATGCCACGGCAAACTGGCTGACACTGACGGCGGCGGTGCACAACTGCTGCGCAGCTAGCGCCATTCGACGGCCAACACCGCGGTTCCTGGCGTGTCCGCTGTGCCGTGCGTGTGATCATTGCTTGTACAGCCCTCTCGCAGTGTCCGGAGCAAGTATGGTGGGTCTGACACACCGGTGTCAATGTGTTCTTTTTTCCATTTCCCGGAGTGTATATATATATATATATATATATATATATATATATATATATATATTATACACAGGGTGTTTCAAAAATGACCAGTATATTTGAAACGGCAATAAAAACTAAACGAGCAGCGATAGAAATACACCGTTTGTTGCAATATGCTTGGGACAACAGTACATTTTCAGGCGGACAAACTTTCGAAATTACAGTTGTTACAATTTTCAACAACAGATGGCGCTGCAAGTGATGTGAAAGATATAGAAGACAACGCAGTCTGTGGGTGCGCCATTCTGTACGTCGTCTTTCTGCTGTAAGCGTGTGCTGTTCACAACGTGCAAGTGTGCTGTAGACAACATGGTTTATTCCTTAGAACAGAGGATTTTTCTGGTGTTGGAATTCCACCGCCTAGAACACAGTGTTGTTGCAACAAGACGAAGTTTTCAACGGAGGTTTAATGTAACCAAAGGACCGAAAAGCGATACAATAAAGGATCTGTTTGAAAAATTTCAACGGACTGGGAACGTGACGGATGAACGTGCTGGAAAGGTAGGGCAACCGCGTACGGCAACCACAGAGGGCAACGCGCAGCTAGTGCAGCAGGTGATCCAACAGCGGCCTCGGGTTTCCGTTCGCCGTGTTGCAGCTGCGGTCCAAATGACGCCAACGTCCACGTATCGTCTCATGCGCCAGAGTTTACACCTCTATCCATACAAAATTCAAACGCGGCAACCCCTCAGCGCCGCTACCATTGCTGCACGAGAGACATTCGCTAACGATATAGTGCACAGGATTGATGACGGCGATATGCACGTGGGCAGCATTTGGTTTACTGACGAAGCTTATTTTTACCTGGACGGCTTCGTCAATAAACAGAACTGGCGCATATGGGGAACCGAAAAGCCCCATGTTGCAGTCCCATCGTCCCTGCATCCTCAAAAAGTACTGGTCTGGGCCGCCATTTCTTCCAAAGGAATCATTGGCCCATTTTTCAGATCCGAAACGATTACTGCATCACGCTATCTGGACATTCTTCGTGAATTTGTGGCGGTACAAACTGCCTTAGACGACACTGCGAACACCTCGTGGTTTTTGCAAGATGGTGCCCGGCCACATCGCACGGCCGACGTCTTTAATTTCCTGAATGAATATTTCGATGATTGTGTGATTGCTTTGGGCTATCCGAAACATACAGGAGGCGGCGTGGATTGGCCTCCCTATTCGCCAGACATGAACCCCTGTGACTTCTATCTGTGGGGACACTTGAAAGACCAGGTGTACCGCCAGAATCCAGAAACAATTGAACAGCTGAAGCAGTACATCTCATCTGTATGTGAAGCCATTCCGCCAGACACGTTGTCAAAGGTTTCGGGTAATTTCGTTCAGAGCCTACGCCATATTATTGCTACGCATGGTGGATATGTGGAAAATATCGTACTATAGAGTTTCCCAGACCGCAGCGCCATCTGTTGTTGAAAATTGTCGTTTCAAATATACCGGTCATTTTTGAAACACCCTATATATATATATATATATATATATATATATATATATATATATATATATATATATATAATGCAGTTATAGGTTTCCATGTAGATGGGAACAAAGCAAAAACGTACCATTACCGCAAGATTCATAAACGTACCAAAACATCACAGCATAAACTTGTAACAAATAACATTAGCCTTTACATGGCAGAAACAAAACTGAGAACTGAGGCTGTTTGCTTACAACCAGTGCAGACGACATGAATATGCGTCACCGAAGACCTGTAGTGTCCTCTATTAAAGGGTGCATCCAAAAATCTATATATTTTACTTTGATTGAAGGCCGTATTGGTGAAATGAATCTTAAAATATGTCATATCTGAGATATGAAAATTACAAATTGAATGTACAGTGGCTCAGAGAACAGAGTTCCAGAATACGAAGAAACACAGAAGAGGAAAGGAAATACAGTACTAACCTGACGATAACAGATGTTGACAGTGACCACTATTCACCTCTTGGGACTTTTCGGCCTTGGTCAGCAAGTTGCTGAAGGCGAATCGTAGCTGGACTGCTGGAATTGCTACAATATTATCCGAAATGATGTGTTCCAGTTCTTGAAGACTATAAAAGCTGTTGCGATGCACCTTAGGCCTGAGAGCTCTCCACACTGAGCGACCGCACGCTGACAGATCAGACGACCTGGGCGGTCAGCTACGGCCGCCACCAGACTGCTCTTTGCTAACAACTCTGCCAGACGTGAAGATTGTGAAAATATGCTTCAAGGTTCGGCCGGCTGTATGGGCAGTTTCTCCATCCTACTGGTAGTAACTGCAGGTCTTTCCATTCTCTCCTTAATACAGTCACAAATGATTGGAAAATGTCCAGGCTACTTTTATTTGTCCCACCCTGTATTAATGTTTAAAATCAAGTACAGAGCCAATAACGATTTACGAGTGCGTTGCTAGTATTTATTTCAGTTTTTGCCTTCCAAATGATTCGTCCCTGGTACTCTCTTTAACATCTGTTGGCATGATAACAAACCAACTCATTTTTTATCTTTGTCTGTGCTATCCAGAGCTCCTCAACCTCTGTGGAACATATTCTCTTCTCTTGAAATCCTTCTCTCCCACTGCAGGACCTTCAGATTTTAAGTCTTTGAAGACTCTCACCTTCCTGCAATGTGGTTTTAAAATGTATAAATTTTCTGTTTTGGCTGTTCGATCTTTGAATTTTTAATTTACAAAAGAAAACAGTCTTGTGTAAAGTTTCTCCTGTAATAACATTTTTTATCATCCTTGCTACAGGTTTAAAACGCTCATTTCTGAAGAGCGAAACACTGTACGGCTGACGGCCCCCCACTTCATCCAACCCACATTGTGAGTGTGGGATAAAATAACGTGTGTGTTTGTGTATTTTTTTACTTTATGTATCTGTTTTTACATATTAACAGATCACTTGATATTATGCCACAAGACAAATAGAGCTCTATCACTTATAGAAAATGTCTTAGAGTTTTGTCTATGATTGCCGGCCGGAGTGGCCGTGCGGTTCTAGGCGATACAGTCTGGAGCCGGGCGACCGCTACGGTCGCACGTTCGAATCCTGCCTCGGGCAGGGATGTGTGTGATGTCCTTAGGTTAGTTAGGTTTAGGTAGTTCTAAGTTCTAGGGGACTGATGACCTAAGAAGTTAAGTCCCATAGTGCTCAGAGCCATTTCAACCATTTTTTTTTCCTCAACAACAACAAAAAATTGTAATTGTCACGGCTGCATTTGTAACAGACAGAAACATGACAGTGTGAAAAGGAATATTTGTCCGAATGTTTGATTCTGTAACATATGATTCTTACCATTGCACCTCACTCAAATGCAATTCCAGAGAGGACACGTCTCCACTCTTACGGCACGATTGTAGGTTATCTTATTTTACTTGAAATTTCTCATATTTCATTCGCAATATCTCTTTGTACACTTTGACATACTCATTAGTTATATACGTTGTATGAAACGTTAATAAATGGGTTTTTATCCATTAGTCTTACTGTAAAATTCATAATACTTTTGTCGCAATATGTCCTTTATGAATTTATTTGCATATATGTTCTGTTTCATGATTCATCATGTACTGACACCTCAAACAACACCCCCCTCTTATGTAGTCACCCTTGCAATCCTTTATACCACTGTTCTCTTCACAGGTTACTATCCTAAGCTGTAGAAAACACTACGATTCCACAAACCGCACAGACCCCCTACTGATACGTCCTCCTATTGTCCCATTTGCCTCGCCTCAGTATTCAGCATGCTCTTCGAATCCATCCTCTCCCGCGTTTCCATCAACTCCTGAACCAGCACCATCTCCTTCCCGTTAATAAGTGTGGCTTCCATTACACCTTCTCCTTTGATTGGCCACTACAGGTCCTCGATGATGCATGTTCATGCCGTCTGCACCGGTTGTAAGCAAAGGCCTCATTTTTGTGTTTATGCTGTGACATGTTGGTAGCTGTATCACTCTTTTAGTTGTGACATGTTACTGCTGTGTTCCCACTTATATGGATTCGTATAACTGCTGTTATACATATTTTGTAGCCTTTCAGTTTCTAGCTGTTTTTGTATTTTAGCGCCGATGATGACTGTACTATAATCGAAATTTAGATCTGCAATAAATTACGAATTTTGGTGTCTGACTGCTGCGCTTCTTTAAAATTTAATTTAGTTATTTTCTTCATGCGAATACTACAGCCATATATATGTTAAAAGATATTTCAATCTTTTTCATCTCGACTCTTATTGACAAGTATTCACTTCAGTAAACCTTACACGATCGACCAATTTCGGTCTTAGAGGCCATTTTCAAATCGTGCAACATTTAATAAAGTGAATACTTATCAATAACAGCCAAAGTGGAGATCTGTAAAATGTCTTTTAACAGTCTAGAGAAACCACGGAACACTTAAATGTCCATGGTCGGACGGTAATTTCAACTGCTGTCTTCCACAGTGAGTTACCGGGAGGCACTTGGCCCGATAAGGGACGAAATGTTATCGATGACTTGTACAGAAACGAGAATGCAGCTGCATCAGTCGAAGGACGTGAACAGTTTGTTCAGTTCGTAGACTCATCATGCAGGAAAAAAAACTAAGAGGAAGTTTAGAAACAGAAATAAATATGAAGGAGAAGATGTAAAATCATTAAGGTTTGCCGATGATACTGCAATTCTGTCAGAGACGCCAAAGGAATGGGACGATCGGTTAAAAGAAATCGATAGCTCTCGAAAATAATTTATGCGATGATCCTAATTAAATGGTAATGGAGCCTAGCCTGATTAAGCTCTAGCTTAATTAAGCCAGGGGGTGCTGAGGGAATAATATTAGGAAATCAGACACTGAAAAGTAAGACGTAATTCCTATTTCGACGACAATGTAACCGATGACGGTAGAAATAAAGCGGAAATAAAATGTAGATCGGCAATAGAAATAAAAGCTTTACCGAAAGAGACAAATAAGTGGACATCTGACATAAATTTAAGTGACAGGAAGTGTTTTGTGAAAGTAGACCCATTTGTTAGGACTGTGGGCTTATGTTGTTGCTCTGGCCTTCAGTCTGAATACTGGTTTGATGCAGTTCTCCACGCTGTTCTACTCTGTGCGAGCCCCTTAGCCTCTGAATAAGTACTGCAACCCACACCCATTTGTACCTGCTTACCGTACCCATGCCCAGATCTTACTCCACAACTTTTACCCATTACACTTCCCTGTATTAGCAAAGTGGTTATTGCCTTATGCCTCGGGATGTGTCCTGTCAACTGATCCCTTCTTTTAGTCAAGCTGTGCCATAAATTTCTTTTCTTTTCTCACAAGTTTCATTCAGGACCTCCTCAAAAGCTACTCGATCTACTCATCTAATTTTCTGTACTCTTCTATAGCACCAAGTATCAAAAGCTTCTATTCATTTCCATACAAAGTTACACTCGAGCAAATACCTTCATAAAAGACTTTTTAACGCTTAAATTTATATCAGATAACAAATTCCCCTATTTCTGATTTTTTTACATTTTATTTCCTCTCTATTTTGGCCTTCAAAAATGTGTGTGAAATCTTATGGGACTTAACTGCTAAGGTCATCAGTCCCTAAGCTTACACACTACTTAATCTAAATTATCCTAAGGACAAACACACACACCCATCCCCGAGGGAGAACTCGAACCTCCGCCGGGACCAGCCGCACAGTTCACGACTGCAGCGCCTCAGACCGCTCTCCTAATCCCGCGCGGCTTTTTGGTCTTCATTAGATATTTTATTGCACAAGTAGCAGAACTCATCTACTACTTTTAGTGACTCATTTCCTAATCTAATTCCATCAGCATCGCCTAATTTATAAGGCGAGATCAAAAAGTTTCCTTTCGAAGTCCTTACAGACCTGAAACGGTACGTCAGTCAGGCAATATCGTCATGAGCATTGTGGCAATCATCCCACAGACATACCAGCTTGAAGACACCCATTCGGTTAAACACCATGACCTGATGTGTAAAGTCCGTAACTGCTTGTTGCAGATCCTCGTCCGACCTTCAAGGCCTTTTTTAAGTGACTGAAGGCTTGGGAATCGTATGGGAAGAGATCGGGACTATAGGGCGGATGCTCGAGCGCCTCCCACTTGATGAGGCTGGCCCTCCAGATCGATCGGCGCCTCGTGTCAAACAACGACCAGCACGGAACTTGGCGCACCATTTCGCAACGGTTGTTTTCGACAGACGTGCTGCCTCATAGACCTTCTTTATTCTCCGATGGATGTCTACCGGTGTTTGTCCTTCGGAAGCCAAGAAAAGAATAACAGCACGTTGGTAATGACGTCGCCTTAGGTCACGTTTGTTCTGGCGTAACCACAAGCGTCGGAACGAAGAGGGAGAACGCAAGACCAGAGAAGGCGGTGAGGCGACCTCAGCTAATAGCCCGCTGGCAAGGACAGCGCCACGACAGGAGCAACTTCTGCAAGAAGTGAATACAAGCGCCGCTCCTGCCAACCTCGGCCGGACACTAGTGGACAGTGTTAGCATGGCCTAGCAGAGAGTGCAGCGATATCAGTTATTAGTGATCAATACCCATTGCTTGTTTGGACTCTTGTCTATAGCGAATTACATTACTGTTTGCATATCGCCCATCGCTTGCGACACTTGTTGTAAATACAAAGTTAAGTATTGTCAGTCTGCTTTATTGAAATAAAACTATTAATATTATTTGCTTGAACTGTTGTATAGCTTTCTGAGAACGCAGCATCCTTTAGGCAACCTATACGAGATGAGTCAGCAGGACCCCACAACGTTTCCACATTTATGACGAGCCTATCAGAAAGATACGAATGCCACACGAATTCCTTGAATACATGTCGATGCTTATATACCCGCATCAGAGTTTCACTACATTGCACATACGCTGAAGCAACGCCCTGAAACGGAAACTTTTTGATTTCTCTTTATAATCCAAATAACTCGATTACCATTGTTTTACTTTTGTTGGCGTTCGTCTTAAAATGTTTTTGCAAGACACTGTCCATTCCGTTCAAATGCTCTTTCAAGTCCTTTACTCTCTATGTGGGAATTCCCGTCTTACTGGCAGACCTCCAAGTTTTTATTTCTTCATCCTGTACTTTAGTTCCCTTTCTAAATTTCTCCTTGGTTTCCTTTACAGTTTGCAAATGTACAGATTGAATAGCATCAGAGACAGGCTTCAACTCTGTCCCACTCCCTTCTCCATTACCGTTTCCCTTTCATGTCCTTCGGCTCTTATAACTGCAGTCTGGATTCTGTACAAGTAGTAGATAACCTTTCACTCCTTGTATTTTATTCCTGCTATCTTTAGAATTTCAAAGAGCAATCTAGTAAATTTTTTTTAAACATATCCTATGAAATAAGACGTAGGTTTACTATTGTTTAGCGTTCTTTCCGAAAATCAAACCGCTATTTCCCGATAAGCTTCTACCAATTTTTTCAATTCTTCTGCAAATAATTTGTGTCTGCGTTTTGCAGCTACGACTTATTAAACTGATTTTCGATATTATTCACAGCTGTCAGCGCCTACCTTTTCTGAAACTGGAATTAACACGTTCTCTTTTATGTTTGAGGGTGTTTCGCCTGTCTCAGAGGATATTTCGCCTGTCTTATATATCTTGCACATAAGGTTGAATAACTGTGACACGGCTCTCCCAAAGGCTCCGATAATTCTGAGGAAATGTCGTTTACCATACGAACTTTTGACTCCGATCTGTTCGGGCTATGTAAATTTCTTCTCCCATTGTCATATCTCCAGCTCATGCTCATTTACTACCTTTTCCATGTCTATAGAACTGTCTTCAAATTTATTTTCCTTGTATAACCTTTCTAGGTATTCTGTCGACATTTCGGCTTCTTTGTTTAGTACTATCTTGTCATTTGAGCCTTGACATTAACACAGCTGCTTTTACTATCTCCAAATGTTGCCCTAATTTTCCTATAGGCGGCAGCTAGCGCTGCCCTAGTTACGCAAGCTTCGACAGCCTTGCATTTTCCGTATAGCCATTACTGCTTAGCCATTTTCCAGTCATTTTTAGATGTCTGTATTCCATTTCGTCTGCTTTATTTGCTGCATTTTCATATTTTCTCATTTTGTCAATTAAATTCACTGTACCATGTGTTATCAATGATTTTCTACCGGACCCTTTGTTTTTGCCAGCTGGATCGTCTGGTACCTTCACTATTTCATCTCTCAAAGCTGCTCATTCGTCGTCTCTTTGATTCCTTTCCCCATTTAACTCAACCGTTGCGTAAGTGCATATTTTGAGCGAGGTGGCGCAGTGGTTACACACTGGACTCGCATTCAGGAGGACGTCGGTTCAATCCCGCGTCCGTCCATCCTGATTTAGGTTTTCCGTGATTTCCCTAAATCGCTCCAGGCAAATGCCGGGATGGTTCCTTTCAAAGGGCACGGCCGACTTCCTTCCCCGTCCTTCCCTAATCCGATGAGACCGATGGCCTCGCTGTCTGGTCTCCTTCCCCGAAACAACCAACCAACCAAGTGCATATTTACGCTTTCGCTAAAGTGCACAACGAAGTGCATGTTAAAGGGAACGGGAATGTCCCGTGTAGGCGTGTCACATCATTACTGCACGTGCAGAGCGAAAGCTATCACGTTTTTTTTTTTGGTCGTCAGTCTACTGACTGGTTTGATGCGGCCCGCCACGAATTCGTTTCCTGTGCTAACCTACGTCCTCAATTATTTGCTTGACGTATTCCAATCTCTGTCTTCCTCTACAGTTTTTGCCCTCTACAGCTCCCTCTAGTACCATGGAAGTCATTCCTCCATGTCTTAGCAGATGTCCTATCATCCTGTCCCTTCTCCTTATCAGTGTTTTCCACATATTTCTTTCCTCTCCGATTCTGCGTACAACCTCCTCATTCCTTGCCTTATCAGTCGACCTAATTTTCAACATTCGTCTATAGCACCACATCTCAAATGCTTCGATTCTCTTCTGTTCCGGTTCTCCCACAGTCCATGTTTCACTTGCATACAATGCTGTACTCCAGACGTACATCCTCAGAAATTTCTTCCTCAAATTAAGGCCGGTATTTGATATTAGTAAAATGGTTCAAATGGCTCTGAGCACTATGGGACTTAACATCTGTGGTCTTCAGTCACCTAGAACTTAGAACTAATTAAACCTAATTAACCTAAGGACATCACACACATCCATGCCCGAGGCAGGATTCGAACCTGCGACCGTAGCAGTCGCGCGGTTCCGGACTGAGCGCCTAGAACCGCGAGACCACCGCGGCCGGCTGATATTAGTAGACTTCTCTTGGCCAGAAATGCCTTATTTGTCATAGCGAGTCTGCTTTTGATGTCCTCCTTGCTCCGTCCGTTATTGGTTATTTTACTGCCTAGGTAGCAGAATTCCTTAACTTCATTGACTTCGTGACCATCAATCCTGATGCTAAGTTTCTCGCTGTTCTCATTTCTACTACTTCTCATTACCTTCGTCTTTCTCAGATTTACTCTCAAACCATACTGTGTACTCATTAGACTGTTCATTCCGTTCAGCAGATCATTTAATTCTTCTTCACTTTCATTCAGGATAGCAATGTCATCAGCGAATCGTATCATTGATATCCTTTCACCTTGTATTTTAATTCCACTCCTGAACCTTTCTTTTATTTCCATCATTGCTTCCTCGATGTACAGATTGAAGAGTAGGGGCGAAAGGCTACAGCCTTGTCTTACACCCTTCTTAATACGAGCACTTCGTTCTTGATCGTCCAATCTTATTATTCCCTCTTGATTGTTGTACATATTGTGTATGACCCGTCTCTCCCTATAGCTTACCCCTACTTTTTTCAGAATCTCGAACAGCTTGCACCATTTTATATTGTCGGACGCTTTTTCCAGGTCGACAAATCCTATGAAAGTGTCTTGATTTCTCTTTAGCCTTGCTTCCATTATTAGCCGTAACGTCAGAATTGCCTCTCCCGTCCCTTTACTTTTCCTAAAGCCAAACTGATCGCCACCTAGCGCATTCTCAATTTTCTTTTCTATTCTTCTGTATATTATTCTTGTAAGCAGCTTCGATGCATGAGCTGTTAATCTGATTGTGCGGTAATTCTCGCACTTGTCAGCTCTTGCCGTCTTCGGAATTGTGTGGATGATGCTTTTCCGAAAGTCAGATGGTATATTGCCAGACTCATATATTCTACACACCAACGTGAATAGTCGTTTTGTTGCACTTCCCCCAATGACTTTAAAAATTATGATGGAATGTTATCTATCTCTTCTACCTTATTTGACCGTAAGTCCTCCCAAGCTCTTTTAAATTCCGATTCTAGTACTGAATCCCCTATCTCTTCTAAATCGACTCCTGTTTCTTCTTCTATCACATCAGACAAATCTTCACCCTCATAGAGGCTTTCAATGTATTCTTTCCACCTATCTGCTCTCTCCTCTGCATATAACAGTGGAATTCCCGTTGCACTCTTAATGTTACCACCGTTGCTTTTAATGTCACCAAAGGTTGTTTTAGACTTTCCTGTATGCTGAGTCTGTCCTTCCGACAATCATATCTTATTCGATGTCTTCACATTTTTCCTGCAGCCATTTCGTCTTAGCTTCCCTGCACTTCCTATTTATATCATTCCTCAGCGACTTGTATTTCTGTATTCGTGATTTTCCCGGAACATGTTTGTACTTCCTCCTTTCATCAATCAACTGAAGTATTTCTTCTGTTACCCATGGTTTCTTCGCAGCTACCTTCTTTGTACCAATGTTTTCCTTCCCAACTTCTGTGATGGCCCTTTTTAGAGATGTCCATTCCTCTTCAACTGCGCTATTCCTTATTGCTGTATCTATAGCGTTAGAGAACTTCAAACGTATCTCGTCATTCCTTAGTACTTCCGTGTCCCACTTCTTTGCGTATTGATTCTTCCTGACTAATGTCTTGAACTTCAGCCTACTCTTCATCACTACTATATAGTGATCTGAGTCTATATCTGCTCCTGGGTACGCCTTACAATCCAGTATCTGATTTCGGAATCTCTGTCTGACCATGATGTAATCTACTCGAAATCTTCCCGTATCTCCCGGTCTTTTCCAAGTATACCTCCTCCTCTTGTGATTCTTGAACAGGGTATTCGCTATTACTAGCTGAAACTTGTTACAGAACTCAATTAGTCTTTCTCCTCTTTCATTCCTTGTCCCAAGCCCATATTCTCCTGTAACCATTTCTTCTACTCCTTCCCCTACAACTGCATTCCAGTCACCCATGACTATTAGATTTTCGTCTTCTTTTACATACTGCATTACCCTTTCAATATCCTCATACACTTTCTCTATCTGTTCATTTTCCGCTTGCGACGTCGGCATGTATATCTGAACTTTCGTTGTCGGTGTTGGTCTGCTGTCGATTCTGATTAGAACAACCCGGTCACTGAACTGTTCACAGTAACACACCCTCTGCCCTACCTTTCTATTCATAACGAATCGTACACCTGTTATACCATTGTGGAGCTACTCGACCGAATAGTAGCGGCTTCCGTCAAGAATATCATCATAACGACCGGGAGAGCGGTGTGCTGACCCCATGCCCCTGCTATCCACATCAAAATGGTTCAAATGGCTCTGAGCACTAGTCCCCTAGAACTTAGAACTACTTACACCTAACTAATCTAATGACATCACACACATCCATGCCCAAGGCAGGATTCGAACCTGCGACCGTAGCAGTCACGCGGTTCCAGACTGAGGCGCCTAGAACCGCACGGCCACACTGGCCGGCTCCTATCCGCATCCTCCACTGAGGATGACATGGCGGTCGGATGGTCCCGGTAGGGCACTCGTGGCCTGAAGACGGAGTACATAAATTACTACTAAACTAAGTGAGCACTGATAAAGTAAAGTTGTTGTTCGAAGAGTAACCGTCTTGGTTGCTACCAGGCGTACTACGTACCTAATTTTAAAGGCAAATTATTGTAGCATATTGCTTTCTTTATACTGTCCTTTGCTTCTTATCTCGGCAGTATTATCACTAAGCTGAGGCAATGCAGTATCGACCTCAATTGTCAATGTTTCGTTCTATGACGGTCGACATGGAAATAATATGTTCGAATCCTAGTAGTGAGGAAGTGTTTCGTCAACAACATTCCGCCAGAAAGGGCAGTTACGCAGTAAAGTTTCTATCCCAACACTCCGTTCCAAAGTTGTGGCGTGTATTCCAAATCTCTCCGCATCGTCTCATGCAGTGAAAGCGATGTTACTGGTGGTGATCCGTCCGCCAGATGGGCACGTAAAATTCGGCAGTCCCCTTTGCAATATTGTAGAGATAATGCTCTGTGGCAGAACTGCTTTTTAGCTTCTCCCATACCTCTTACAACCATCAATAATGCAAAGATCTGGAGATCTGGCTGGCCACAAGAGGTCCACAACATCACACAAACAGTTGACAGATTGTCCTGTTGAGAATGGCACCATGTCAGTGGCACACGAGAGGTAACACATGAGGAAGCAGGATGGCTGTGATGTACTGTTGTGCCGCCAGTGTTCCCTCAGTCACTACCAGCCGGAACCTGAAATCATAAAGATGGGTCCCCCACATCGTGGCGCTAGCTGCAACATCAATGTGCCTTTCCAAAACATTTGACGAATGGGACCACTGCTCAGGTCGCCGGAACACCCGCCAACGATGGTCATCTGGGCTGATGCAGGACCATGATTCATCGCTGTACATAATGCATCGCAATTCACCAGCAGTCCATGCTTCCTAGTCGCAGAACCACTCTAAATGCAGCCATTGGTGTCGTGGTGTTAACGGCAGCCTACGCATCGGAATGTAAATCTGCAGTCCCGTTGCTGCTAGTCTCCGACCAATGATGTGGAATGACACAGAATGTTACAGGGTGTCCATTATATTTGTTCTCGTATAGCCGGGGCAGTTGCAATGGGTTTATGATGTGCATGGAGCAGAATACGGCGATCCTCTCTTATGGTAATCAGGTGCAGTCGACTAGACCCTTGACTTCTAATATGTCTGGCTTGCCGATTCCATGCAGCCCAACATCGGATCGTTATCATATCTGAATGACCCATAAACGTGGATACTCCACGATTCGAGTATCTGGCACAACGGAGACCCACAACGAGACACTTTTGGAATCCTGGCGGGTGCTGATAACACTATCTCACTCGAACACACAGCATCTCTGTGTCCATCAGAGTCATCACCCAACATCTGACGCTGTTCATGCCCATTATATATCTTACCCGGCCTGGAAATAACACTAATCACGAAGAACACTAGTTGATTCTGGTAGCCGTTTTATCTGTCATAGAAGACTGCAACTCTATTAACATTATCTTCAATTGTGTGAATGTGTACGAAGTTATGTTACGTCAGGCAGTGTATTTCTCGTCTACATGTGATATCTTCAGTCACTTTGGTGTCAGTTACCAGCCTATCAATTGCAAAAAAAATGCTTGATGTGTACGATACCTGCAATTCGCTTTGTTACAGACCAGCATTCTTAAGAGAGAGCAGACCACCTCAAGGTGTAAAACGACACCAGTTGCTACAAAACATTTGTCAGATCATAATAACTCTTATTCCCTTATGTGTGTGATGCATGTTTCCTGGATTCTATGGAACGGTTTTCATGCAGTTTGTCTTTAGCATTGATATACGGTGCATACAAGTTGTCATTGTCTGACATGTTCTATAACTGATGTCGTTTGATGTCTGAGGATGGTCTGTTATGTGACAGAAGCTCGTTGTTCGCAACAAAGTGACATACAGCAATTCCGCAAATCACTATTTTTCAAAAACATTTAGAAGCTGTAAATCACCGCCACCATAAAACGATATCCATTAATTATTTCCTTTTCAGTATTTGACATTTGCCAGTAAGTCTGCTTTTCCCAGACTCATCGTCATTCCATTTCTAATCTTCGGCTGTCCTTTTTGGCTAGTGTGTTGATTTTTATATTTCTTCGTCCTTTTCTTTATTTTTTTTTATTTTAAATGCGTAAAGCAGTTTACGTTTTTATTGTTGCTCTTTTTTTAAAAAAATATACACTTTTATTTCTGTGCCCTGGTATATGATCAGCATGTACTACTCCGCTATTACTTTTTTTCGCTAGGTTTCCTTAGGTCCCCGCTTACAGCTTCCGATAGCTGAGAAGTCACTCCACTGGAAGTTAATCTCTCAGCGTATTGTTTGTCTGGACAGTGGCTCTTCGCGGTAAGTGGCTCTTCTGTGATAACTTGTCCTGTCAACCATTAACGGTACAGTAGGCCGAAAAAAATGGCATCGCAAGTGTGAGCGCAGAGCACACCAGCACTCTAATGGCACGATTTTCCTTCCCTCTCTATTGAGTTTCTGATGCCGTTAACTGTAAATTTCTATGTCATTGTTCTACATTCTACGACAAACAGAAACACCGACGCACCACGAAGAAATTATGCGAATGGGACGGAAATAGGTAGAAGTGATGAGCGTGTACAGACAAACAAAATACTACAAATTCAGAAGAACTGGATGTTTCATTCAACAGAAAGAGCTTCACAAATTGAGCAAGTCAATAATGCGTTTCTCCATTTCTAGCCCTGACGCAAGAAGTTATTCGGCTTGACACTGATTGATGGAATTGATGGCTATTGTACCAAATTCTGTCGAAGTGGTGCCTTAAATAGTCAAAATTCCAAGCTGGTCCGAGAATCCGGCTGGAAACGTTCTCAAATGGGGAGAGATCTGGCGACCTTGTTGGCTAAGGTAAGGTTTGGCAAGCACGAAGGCACAGCAGTAAAACCCGTTGTCATGCGCAGGCAGACATTATCTAGACTAAATGTAAACCCAGGTTGGCGTCCCACGAAGGGCAACAAATGGAGCGTGGAGTATCGTCGACGAATCGCTGTACTGTAAGGATGCCGCAGATGACAACTAATGGGTATCTTATTATGAAATGAAATGACAGCACAGACCAGCACTCCTGGTTGTCCGACGAGTGACAATCGCTTTAGTATTCTACGACTGACTGTGGAGTCTTCAGATACGCCTTCGGCCTGGAAGATTAGTGACTGGAGTAGAATTGTCTTCAGTGATGTTTCCCGCTTCGGATCGAGTCCTGATGACCAGCGGAGACGTGTCTGAAGGCGCATCCGACAGCAGTTGCATACCAGCCTGACTGTCACCCTTCATACGGTCAGACAAACAGGAGTGATGGTGTAGGATGCAATTTAATTTCTTAGCAGGTCCTCTCTGGTTGTCATCGTGGCACCCTTACAGCACAGTGCTACGTCGACAATATTCTACGCTCTCTTTTCGTGCCCTTCATGGCAAGCCATACTGGTCTTACATTTCAGCAAGATTATGCCTGTTTGCACACGACGGCAGTTTCCACTGCCTGTCTTCGCACTTGCCAAAGCCTACCTTGGCCAGGAAGGCCGCTACATCTTACCCCAGTGAGGAATGCTTGGATCATTATGGACAGGGCCTTCCAACAACCAACAGGACAGAATTTGGCACGATATTCTTCTGGAGGATATCCAACAACTCTGTCAATGCCAAACCGAATAAGGGCTTGCAAAAGGCCTGGAGGTAGAATAAACTGTTACTGACTTGCTCAATTTGTAAAGCTTAAAATCAGCTATAGAATCATCACAAGAAACAACTCATATTTATTCGTTAACTATTTAACTGAAGGCGTCTCTTGAAATTTGATCCATCAAGAAGAGCTCTGCTTCCAAAGTAGTCTTGCGTAGTTTCTGCCGCTCCAGACAATACACTTCCGTTCATCTCTAGCAAGCTGTAACAGTGTCTTGGACGACCTTCCCACCCAGTAAGGACTTCATTTCGCGCAGATGTAAATATCAGTAACGCCTCCGCAGCATAATGGAGTCGAATTAGAGAAGTCGTTATCTGACTCGGCGCCAGCAGTCTGCCGCGAATGGATCGCGCTGTTTGAATAAGGTATTGATTCTATTCCGGCGAGAAAGAAAGAGGAGCATTGCGGAACGTCCCGGGCGCCTCGCAGTCCGCTGATCCTCTTTGTTCGCGGGGCCTTTGTTCTTCCAGCTGGCAGCCTCTTTGTGAATTAAATGACTCCAGCCGGGGAACCTTAGTCCGATATCATTGTCTGCGAGGGCGGGCTAGTTACCAGCTGTGTGTATATTCGCTGCCTTTGATCCGCTTCTTTGCGAGCGCTGGCCCGCGTTCATTTGTTCCCTTACGCTGTCCCTTATGTTTCCCATCTTGCTCGTTCTCTTTCCCCTTTCAGAGTCATTTTGCTATCGAAGTATCCCTCTCTCTCTCTGTCTCTTTCCTCTTTCCTTGTATTTCCCACTTCGTGTACGAAAGCCTCTTACAGAGCTTCTCTAACCCTGCAGAGAATTCGCTACTGTCGTCTCGCGACTGTGTTGTCACATTAGGTGCTGCGTTTAACGGCGTTTTCCACCGGTAGTAATGTTTCTGGACGAAGTACTAATGCGATAAAAGAAGCTGATACTCATTAATGAGTGTACAACTCGCATCTTTGAGTTCATACATCCCGGTTATCTTTGTCCATCACAATTTTTCTTCGATGTCACATGTTCTGCCATTTTGAAAGCGTATCTAGATTAGGACCTCTGACAGTCGCAAATTATTTTCATTGTTCTTTTTCTGTCCGCTCTCTTGTTTCTTAATATTAATTAAGAATTAAAGTCTGTTTCTTCTCAGCTTTTGCTTCTCATGTTCGTATTTTAATATTACTCACTGAACCTTTCTTTTATTTCCATCATTCCTTCTTCGACGCATAGAACCAAAAGACTACATCCTTGTCTTACACTCTGTTTAATCCGAGCACTTCGTTCTTGATCTTCCACATTTATTATTGCCTCTTGACATTTGTACGTGCCTTCCTATAATTTTCCCGAGTTTTCCTCAGAGTTTGACGTTGTTGAACGCTTTTTCCCAGTTGGTAAATCCTATAAACGTATTTGTATTTTGATTTTTCTTCAGTCTTGCTTCCGTTATCAACTGCAATGTCAGAACGACCTCTTCGGAGACTGTACCTTTCCTACAGTTAAGCCGATCGTCATATAACACATGCTCCATTTTCTTTTCTACATCTACATTCACGTGATTACTCTGCTATTCACAATTAAGTGCCTGGCAGAGGGTTCAATGAACCACCTTCAAGCTCTCTCTCTACCGTTCCACTCTCGAACGGCACGCGGGAAAAACGAGCACTTAAATTTTTCTGTGTGAGCTTGATTTCTCTTATTTTATCGTGATGATCATTTCTCCCTATGCAGGTGGGTGCCAACAGAATGTTTTCGCAATCGGAGGAGAAAACTGGTGATTGAAATTTCATGAGAAGATCCCGTCGCAACGAAAAACGCCTTTGTTTTTAATGATTGCCACTCCAGTTCACGTATCATGTCTGTGACACTATCTCCCCTATTTCGCGATAGTACAAAAGCTGCCCTTCTTTGTACTTTTTCGATGTCACCCGTCAGTCCCACCTGATGCGGATCCCACACCGCAAGCAATACTCCAGAATAGGGCGGACAAGCGTAGTGTAAGCAGTTTCTTTAGTAGACCTGTTGCACCTTCTAAGTGTTCTGCCAATGAATAGCTGTCTTTGGTTTGCTCTACCTACAATATTATCTATGTGATCGTTCCAATTTGTGTTATTTGTAATTGTAATCCCTGAGTATTTAATTGAATTTACAGCCTTCAGATTTGTGTGGTTTATAGCGTAATCGAAATTTAGCTGATTTCTTTTAGTACTCATGTGAATAACTTCACACTTTTCCTTATTCAGGGTCAATTGCCACATTTCGTACCATACAGATATCTTATCTAAATCATTTTGCAAGTCGTTTTGATCATATGATGATTTTACAAGACGGTAAATGACAGCAATATTGCAAATACTCTAAGGCGGCAACTCAGATTGTTTCATATGTTGTTAATATAGATCACGAACAGCAGAGAGCCTATAACACTTCCTTGGGTAACGCCGGTTATTACTTCTATTTTACTAGACGACTTTCCGTCTATTACTACGAACTGTGACCTTTCTGACAGCATATCACGAATCCAGTCGCACAACTGAGGCGATACTCCGTAGGCACGCAGTTTGGTTAGAAGACGCTTGTGAGGAACGGTGTCGAAACCCTTCTGGAAATCTAAAAATATGGAATTACTTTGACATCCCCTGTCGATAGTACTTATTACTTCATGAGTATAAAGAGATAGTTGTGTTTCACAAGAACGATATTTTCTGAAACCGTGCTGACTATGTGTCAATAAATCGTTTTTTTCGATGTACTTCATAATGTTCGAATACAGTACCGGTATATGTTCCAAAACCCTACTGCAAATCGAGGTTAGTGATATAGGCCTGTAATTCAGCGGATTACTCCTACTTCCTTTTTTGGGTATTGGTGTGGTTCAAATGGTTCTGAGCACTATGGGACTTAACTGCTGAGGTCATCAGTCCCCTAGAACTTAGAACTACTTAAACCGAACTTACCTAAGGACATCACACACATCCATGCCCGAGGCAGGATTCGAATCTGCAACCGTAGCGGTCGCTCGGTACCAGACTGTAGCTAATTATGAAGCTATTTTATCAGCATACTCTGAGATGAACCTGAGTGGTATACAATCTGGACCGGAAGCCTTTCCTCTGTTAAGTGATTTAAGCCGCTTCGTTACTCCGAGGACATCTACTTTTACTTTTCTCATCTTGGCAGTTGTTCTTGATTGGAATTCAGGAATATTTAATTCGTCTTCTTTTGTGAAGGAGTTTCGGAAAACCGTGTTTAATAACTGTGCTTTAGTGGCACTGTCATCAGTGACTTCTCCGTTGTTATCGCGCAGTGAAGGTATTGATTGCGTGTTGCCAGTGGTGTGCTTTATGTATGACAGAATCTCTTTGGATTTTCTGACAGATTTCGAGACAGAATTTCGTTGTGGAAATTATTAAAAGCATCTCGCACTGAAGTACGCGGCATATTTCGAACTTCTGCAAACCTTTGCCAATCTTGGGGACTTTGAGTTTTTTTTTTTAATTTCACATGCCTTTTTCGTTGCTTCTGCAACAACGATATGACCTGTTTTGTGTACCATGAGGGATCAGTACCATCACTAATTAATTTATGTGGTATATATCTCTCAATTTCTGTCGATACTATCTCTTTGAAAACATTCGACAGCTTTTGTACACTTACATGATCAGATCCGAAGGAGTGAAGACTGTCTCTTAATAAGGCGTTGAGAGCATTTTTATCAGCTTTTTTAAACAGATATACTTCACGTTTCTTTTTGATGGTTGTAGGTGTTACGGTATTCAGCCTAGCAGCAACTGCCTTGTGGTCGCTAATCCCTGTATTCGTCATAATACTTACTAGTTGACCAGGATTATTTGTTGCTAAAAGGTCAAGTATGCTTTCGCAACCACTTACGTTTCGAGTGGGCTCATGAACTAATTGTTCAAAATAATTTTCTGAGAAAGCATTCAGTACAATTTCGGATGACGTTTTATGCCTGCCGCCGGTTTTAAACGTATAATTTTTCCAGCATATCGTGGGTAGATTAAAGTCACCACCGACTATAATTGCATGAATAGGGTACTTATTTGAAATGAGATTCAAGTTTTCTTTGCACTGTTCAGCAACTATATATTCTGAGTCGGGGGGTCGGTAAAACGATCCAATTAATAGTTTAATCCGATTGTCAGGTATAACCTCTACCCATACTATTTCACACGAACTATTTACTTCAATTTCGCTACAAGGCAAACTACCTCTGACAGCAATAAATACTTCACCACCAACTGTATTTAATCTATCCTTTCTGAACACTGTTAGATCGTTTGAAAAAATTCGGCTGAACTTATTTCCGGCTTTAGCCAACTCTCTGTACGTACAACTATTTGAGCTTCATTGCTTTCTATTAGGGCTTGGAGCTCTGATTCTTTCCCAATACAGCTACGACAATTTACAACTACAATACGAATCGTTTCTACAACTATCTTACTGTGTTTTACCTGCCCACTTTTAGACGGAGGTCCCTTCTGTGGTTCCCTGAGACCCTCTAACCTAAAAAAACGGCCCACTCCCTTCCACACAGCCCCCGCTACCCGTGTAGCCGCCTCGTGCGTGTACTGGACTCCTGACCTATTAAGTGGAACCTGTAAACCCACCACCCGATGGTGCAAGTCAAGGCATCTGCAGTCTACACGGTCACAGAACCGCCTGAGTGTCTGATTTAGACCCTCCACTCTGCTCCACACCAAAGGACCACAGTCTGTTCTTCGACGATGCTGCATATGGTGCGCTCCGCCTTAATCTCCGGAATCAAGACTGGCAGTCTTTACCATTTCCGCTAGCCGCCCGAAACCAGACAGAATCTGCACCGATCCAAAGTGACACACGTCATGTGTACCGACATGAGCCACCACCTGCAGTAGGCTGCACCCTGTACTCTTCATAGGATCCGGATGCACCCTTTCCACATCCGGAATGACTTCCACCGGAATGCACCCCTCCCTGGCAGCCATGTTCCTAAGCGTCCCCATTACGCGCCTAACGTTGGAGCTCCCAACTACCAGCAAACCCACCCTCTGTGAATGCCCAGACCTTGCGGGCCGAGAAGCTTCCTCTGGAACAAAGTGGACGTCTGCATCCGGCTCAGACACATCGTCAGCCACAGATAACGCCCGAAACCTGTTCGTCAAACGAAACAGGGAGGCCCTACCCTCAGCCCCTTGGAAAGTTTTTCGCTGCCTGCCAGACTTTGGAATGATCTCCCACTCGACCACGGGTGAGGGGTCAACCTCAGTGCAGGCAGTACCCGGGGAGGTCACAGCAGTGGGCCGATAGGAGGACACTGGGATGTGCTCGACGTCCCTCGCATCCCCACTTTCGATCCCCCACAGTGACGCCCCTTGGCAGCAGCCTCAATCTGTGTGACGGAAGCAAAAGCAGCCTGGAGCTGTGAGCGAAGGATCGCCAACTCGGCTCTCATCTGTACACAAGAATCACATTTCCTATCCGTTACTGCAGTCGCTTCTGTTTGAAGCTCGTAAAAATATGCAACAAACGAACGGTGTACTAGCGTTATTAGTAGCAGGAACTAGTGGTGCTGCTATCGCTCGTGGTCTAACCAACACTGAGCTGTTCTAACCAAACAAACAAAAGCCCCAAACAAACAAAAGCCTGTACGATACGGGGGTCGAGGGTCCATTCTTCTCTATATTATTCTTGTGAGCAACTTTGATACATGAGCTGTTACGCAGATTGTGCGATAATTCTCGCAGTCTTCGGAAGTGTGTGTAACATTTTTCCGAAAGATGGTATACCGCCAGACTCATATATTCTACACACCAACGTGAATAGTCATTTTGTTGCCTCTTCTCCCAATGATTTTAGAAATTGTGATAGAATGTTATTTATTTCTTCTGCCTTATTTGATCTTAAGTCTTCCAAAGCTCTTTTAAATTCTGATTGTAACAGTGGTTCTGTCTCTCCTTTTCCTGTTTCTTCCTCTATCACATCAGACAAGTCTTCTCCCTCAGGAGGCTTTAGGTGTACTCTTTCCACATATCCGCTCTCTCCTCTGCATTCGGTAGTGGATTCCCTTTGACCTCTCAATTTTATCCCCCTTGCTTTTAATTTCACCGAAGGTTGTTTTGACTTTTCTGTATGCTGAATCATTCCGACAGCCATTTCTTTTTCGTTTTCTTCACATCGCTCATGCAGCCACTTCGCCTTTGCTTCCTGGCAGTTCCTACTTATTTCATTACTAAGTGACTTGTATTTCTGTATTCCTGAGTTTCCCTGAAGCTTTTTGTACCTCTTCTATTCATCGATCAATTGAAGTATTTCTTTTGTTACCCATGGTTTTTTCACGGTTACTTTCTTTGTACCTATGTTTTTCTTTTCAACAACTGCAATTTCCTTTTTACAGATGTCTATTCCTCTTCAACTTAAATGCCTACTGAGCTATTCCTTATCGCAATGTCTATAGCCTTAGAGAACTTTAAGTGTTCTCCATTCCTTATTACACTTCTTTGCGCATTGGTTCTTTCTGACTAATCTCTTAAACTTCAGCCGATCCTTCATCACCTTTAATTTGTTATTTGAGTTTATGTCTGATCTTTGGTACGTTTTACAATCCAGTATCTTATTTCGGAAACTCTGTCCGACGATGAAGCAATCTGTATGAAATCTTCCCGTCTCTCTCTACCTTTTCCGAGTATATCCCCTCCTTTTGCGATTGTTGAACAGAGTATTCGCTATAACTGCCTGAAATTTATTGCAGAACTCAACTAGTCTTTGTCCTCTCTCATTCCTAGTATCAAGCCCATATTTTCCCGTAACCCTTTCTTCTACTCCTTCCCCTACAACGCCATTCCAGCCCCTCATAACTATTAGATTTTCATCTCCCTCTGCGTATTGAACCACCCGTTTAACACCCTCATGTATTTTCTCTATCTCTTCATCTCGAGCTCGAGACGTGGGCATGCATACCTGTTCTGACGAGAACAATCCTATCAGCCCCATCACTGAACTATTCACAGTAACACACCTCTCTGCCCCACCTTTCTATTCACAAGGAATCCCACTCCCGTTATACCATTTTCTGTTGCTGTTGATATTAACCTACGCTCATCTGGCCAAAAATACTTGTCCTTCTACCATTTCGCCTCACTGACCCCCATGATATCTAGATTGAGCATTTGCATTTTCGTTTTCAGTTTTTCTAGCTTCCCTATCACGTTCAAACTTCTGACGTACCTCACCCCGACTCGGAGAATGTTACCCTTTCGTTGGTCTTTTTGTCGTGGTCACCTCCCTCTTGGCAGAGAGAATGAGGGACAAGTCCGGAATCTTTTGCCAATGGAGACATCATCATGACACTTTTTCAATTACAGGCGACATGTCCTGTGAATACACAATATGTGTCTTTAATGCAGTGGTTTCCATTGCCTTCTGCACCCTCATGCCGTTGATCAGTGCTGATTCTTCGTCCCTTGGGGACAGGTTCCCACTCCAAGGAGAAGAGAGAGCCTGAAACTTTGTCCACTCCTTCGCCTTCTCTAACAAGCCCGATGGCAGAATGAGGGTGAGTTCTTATGCCAGAAGTCTTCATTGCTGATTTTTATTGAAAATATAAGCAGGTGCTGAGTTCGAACACCAGGACGAAGATGTTTTCAGTTCGGATCGAAGACGCTATCCGTCCACTACAGGTCTTAGGTAACGACAGCTGTATTTGTGCTGACACCTGCCTTCCCAGTGCATCCTTGTCGTTTTTCAACATCCTTGCTCTATTTTGCGTATGTTCACAGTAGGTACATTCGAATTGCCGTCAGAAGTGCAGTACGACGTTCAAATTGCCAGAGGTTAAAGAGAGGATTTACAATGTCTCTCTAAGCGACCTGCTGATTAGAAATGTTACAAACGATTCATTCGCTGACATTCCTTCACCGTCTCAGCTGTTAATTATTGTCATATTCGATCACTTTACTAAATTTTTTATTGCTACAGGTGCGACAGGAGTCACGTTCGAGGGTAGGAAGATGTTTAATTTTTTATCTTTACGAAAAAACTTTCAATTTGTAAAAAAATCTTATATTATGAGTAACATGTATAGTGTTAATGATTAAGTAGCAGATAGTAAGCAAAATTCAAAGACTGTGGGCCTATATATGAAACATAGAAAGGAAAATCTCTGTTTCTAATGAAACAAATGGTGTTAGAAGGAAGCAGAGACTTTCTCTTCTTGTGAGTCACTTCTGTTTTGACATTCGATGTAGTAAAGACGTATGTTGTCGAAATGTCTGTGATATAGACTTTTTATGGTGTAATAATATTTTGATTCATAGATACCGGGTCTGCAATCATCGTAGCTATCCTGTTAATATCACCACACTGAATTTGTATACTGATTTTATATTTTTCATGTAGATGTTTCATTAGACTGTGTTCACATTGTTTGCTGGCAAAGCGACCGACTGGTTGTAGCACAGTGTCGTTTAAGTATTTTATTCTCCATATGTCGAAACTGTAGGTCTGTTTTTATGAAGTCCGATCGAATACTCATTACTACTTCTTACGTGGAAGTCATAATAGTATTTTACTGCCATCGGGCTCTCAAACAGTGATGGTGTTCAGTAACCACCATAGCCTGATACACCGAAAGAGTGATGGTCTAAGTGCTTAAAAGTAATAATGTTTAAATATACTACAAAAGTTAAGAGTGCACTGGTGTGTGTAAAATTCCTAAGCATACCATATCATCGTATTTGTAATGTGACTTTCCTGAGGCAAACATATACTCATGAACAGTACATTTTTTTAATTATTTTAAATATTTCTGTCACTTTTATGTGCCAGCAGGGAAAGTTACGTTACATGTCATAAACAAAAAATAAATTTCAGAAAAAAAAGAAATGTGTTCATGTTCCTTCCACAGATCCTAAATGACATGAAACACAAGAAAGTGGGATAACTCAAACATCTGAAAAGTTTTTCGATTTAAAAATGAAAATCACACAATAACAACAAAATTTATACACACTGAGGTCCATAAGATATTGTCCCTGCTAAGGAATTTGTCAGTGGAGTAGAAGGAGATGCCTGCCAATACGTCCTTTAGGTCTATTTTAAGCTCTACTTTATTAATAGTTAAACATTTTTAAAACGCTGAAAGACCATTGAAAGTGTATGTTAATGAATGATGGACACCTTTCTGGGCCAAAGTAAGTGATTTAAAAATGTATGCAGGTTATTCACGTATATAAAATAACTCCACTATTGAACTGAGCTCCTGGCTTGAGAAAGAGGACTGTGCAGAAAATTCATGAGTTGTCTCCAGAAACAATTCGTATTAAAATTCCAAGACACCACAGACCTTAATATATGACATAAATTTGAACATGATACGCCAACCCGTTCCTGAGAAAAAGGTCCCTTCACAGTCGCACAGAGAAACAGACATACACAGACAACAAGGCGATCCTGTAAGAGTTCCACTTTTACAGACTGAGGCACGGAACCCCAGAAATGTACTCATATTAAACAGAAGAGGGTTTACTGTAGCGTCGTCTGAAGAATGAGGTCCCACATGAGAGATTATACTTCACCAAGGACAGTCGCTGCCAGACGCAGCAAAGAATGAGGAACGTCATCGAGAGTTTCCATACGCCGCTGCCGCCGGAAGATTACTTATGTCAGAGCGCAGCGCCCTTTTCCACACTTTGCAGCCATCGCTTACGATGGCAACATCATCGTACTTCAGATCCAGCAGCGCGATTTGTACTGGACACCAGAACCGCACTTCAAAGTTTGAAGTCAATTGTACTCTAAGATCAGAGTATCATTCTGTATTATCAAGTGATAAATTGTAGTGTTCAGTGACAGTAAAAAACACATAATTGACATTTCTGTGGACATGAATTGTTTATAAGCTAAGTATTGTATTGTATTGTTCAACCTTTAATAATGTCATATTAAAAAAGAAAGAAAAGTACCACGGAGGAATTATCCGAATGGGACGGAATTGGTAGATGTGATGTACATGTACTGACAAAGAAAGGTGACTTGGATAATTTTTTCAAGAGAATTGCGTCACAAAATGGGCAAGTCAATAAAGCGTTAGTCCATCTCTGGCCCAAATGCAAGCAGTTATTGTGCTTGGCATTGATTGAGAGAATTGCTGGATGTCCTCCTGAGGGATACCGTACCAGATCCTGTCCAACTAGCGTCTTAGATCGACAGAATACCAAGCTGGTTGGAGGATCCTGCCCATAATGCTTCAGACATCCTCATTTGGGGAGAGGCCCGGCGACCTCCCTGGCCAAGATGAGGTTTGACGAGCGGGAAGACAAGTAGTAGGAACTGTCAATCTGTACCTTGGCCTGCGAGGTTGCCCGACCTCTTCCCAATTATGAACATTTCGCGCATTATGGGCAGGGCCCTCCAACCAGTTAAGGGTTTTCACGATCTAATGTGATGATTCGTAAAATCTGGTTACCCGCTTCCCTGTTAAGCCCTTTAATACTGTTTTCCTCTCCCTTGCTTTTATTATTACATCCTGTTAATTTATCAATCACTGTTATATTAATTTCGTATAGATGTTGTCAAACCTTTGTAATTTCTGCTGCAGCACGCCCGGTTGGCCGTGCGGTCTAACGCACGGCTTTACGGCAGGGAAGGAGCACCTGGTCCCCAGCACGAATCCGTCCGGCGTACTTGTGTCGAAGTGCAGTGAACCGGCCAGTCTGTGGATGGTTTTTAGGTGGTTTTCCATCTGCCTCGGCGAATGAGGGCTGGTTCCCCTTATTCCGCCTATGTCGGCGATTGCTGCGCAAACAAGTTCTTCACGTACGCGTACAACACTATTACTCTACCACGCAAACATAGGGGTTACACTCATCCGGTGTGAGACGTTCACTGGGGGGTCCACCGGGGGCCGAACCGCACAATAACACTAGGTTCGGTGTGGGGCGGTGGAAGGGTGGACAGCGGTAGTCGCGTGGGGTTGTGGACCACTGCGGCTGCGGCGCGGACGAAGCCCCTTCGAAGTTTCTAGGTCCCCAGTTCACATACATAACAATACATACAATACAAATTCTGCTACGAGATGGCGCGAGCTGTATCATGTTCACGTCGTCATTTGCTACGGTCCACTCGCGCAGTCGCTGTTACTCACTTGTGTCGTATACCACTGTAGTGCCCTTAGTGGCATATTTATACATTGTTTTAAAATTTTGACTATATCTGTTATGTATTCAGGTGGAAATAGTTTTAATTGTTGTTTTAATGTTTTGACTAGAGCGACATCACTCAAATTTCCTTTTAACCATATGTGAGTAATTTTGTGCAATTTAATTTGTAAAAATTAAGTGTTTGTTCTAATGCTTACCTACTATTAATGTACCTTCTTGTGACATTATTAGGTAAGGTAACAGTTTCTTCTTAAGAAAGCGCAACTAGTTGCCGTTGGAACTAGTTAAAGAATTTAAATTCTACACTCCTGGAAATGGAAAAAAGAACACATTGACACCGGTGTGTCAGACCCACCATACTTGCTCCGGACACTGCGAGAGGGCTGTACAAGCAATGATCACACGCACGGCACAGCGGACACACCAGGAACCGCGGTGTTGGCCGTCGAATGGCGCTAGCTGCGCAGCATTTGTGCACCGCCGCCGTCAGTGTCAGCCAGTTTGCCGTGGCATACGGAGCTCCATCGCAGTCTTTAACACTGGTAGCATGCCGCGACAGCGTGGACGTGAACCGTATGTGCAGTTGACGGACTTTGAGCGAGGGCGTATAGTGGGCATGCGGGAGGCCGGGTGGACGTACCGCCGAATTGCTCAACACGTGGGGCGTCAGGTCTCCACAGTACATCGATGTTGTCGCCAGTGGTCGGCGGAAGGTGCACGTGCCCGTCGACCTGGGACCGGACCGCAGTGACGCACGGATGCACGCCAAGACCGTAGGATCCTACGCAGTGCCGTAGGGGACCGCACCGCCACTTCCCAGCAAATTAGGGACACTGTTGCTCCTGGGGTATCTGCGAGGACCATTCGCAACCGTCTCCATGAAGCTGGGCTACGGTCCCGCACACCGTTAGGCCGTCTTCCGCTCACGCACCAACATCGTGCAGCCCGCCTCCAGTGGTGTCGCGACAGGCGTGAATGGAGGGACGAATGGAGACGTGTCGTCTTCAGCGATGAGAGTCGCTTCTGCCTTGGTGCCAATGATGGTCGTATGCGTGTTTGGCACCGTGCAGGTGAGCGCCACAATCAGGACTGCATACGACCGAGGCACACAGGGCCAACACCCGGCATCATGGTGTGGGGAGCGATCTCCTACACTGGCCGTACACCACTGGTGATCGTCGAGGGGACACTGAATAGTGCACGGTACATCCAAACCGTCATCGAACCCATCGTTCTACCATTCCTAGACCGGCAAGGGAACTTGCTGTTCCAACACGACAATGCACGTCCGCATGTGTCCCGTGCCACCCAACGTGCTCTAGAAGGTGTAAGTCAACTACCCTGGCCAGCAAGATCTCCGGATCTGTCCCCCATTGAGCATGTTTGGGACTGGATGAAGCGTCGTCTCACGCGGTCTGCACGTCCAGCACGAACGCTGGTCCAACTGAGGCGCCAGGTGGAAATGGCATGGCAAGCCGTTCCACAGGACTACATCCAGCATCTCTACGATCGTCTCCATGGGAGAATAGCAGCCTGCATTGCTGCGAAAGGTGGATATACACTGTACTAGTGCCGACATTGTGCATGCTCTGTTGCCTGTGTCTATGTGCCTGTGGTTCTGTCAGTGTGATCATGTGATGTATCTGACCCCAGGAATGTGTCAATAAAGTTTCCTCTTCCTGGGACAATGAATTCACGGTGTTCTTATTTCAATTTCCAGGAGTGTATTTGCAACCGATTGGCTGGAAATTTGTGACATTGAAAATCTTAGTACGATATCCCTCAGGAAGACATCAACAAGTCTATCAACCAATTCCAAGCCGAATAACTGCTTGCATAACGCCAGAGGTGGATCAACCCGATACTGACTTGCGATTGTTCTCTTGAATAAATTATCCAGTCTCTCTGACATTGTAATCAAGTGATTGTTGTACGTGTACATCACACCTACCGATTTCCGTCCCATTCGGTTAATTCCTTTGTGGTGTGTCTTGGTTTCCTTAGAGCGTATTTATTGTGTGTTGTACTATCCGCTCGACCTCATCGAGGCTTGCTGGGATTACTACGGTGCCGACGAAAATGTCACAAGACGTTTTTTGTCCGGCGCAACATTTGCAATCATTTTTTTCTCGAAGATAATTATATATTAACACTTTTCCCATTTATTAACTTTATTCGTAAAGCTACCTGCACATTTACACATAATTAGACTATTGGAAAACTGACGATATCAATTAAAATTGTTTTATGCTTCACATGTAAAATTTTCCACCATGGATATAGCTTGTGTGTGCTTTAACTACATTGCTAAGATGTAATATATCGAAGGACGAGCCGATATTAAATCTCAACTTTCAGACGTTACGGCAGCAGAGTTAGCGTGGGCAAATTGCTTCTGTACGGGCTACTTGTATGGCACATTACGCGTTACCGCTATTTTCTTTCATTACTGACTTATTAAGTGTTTATTACAGAAATTAACTTTCTCGTTATAAAAGAGGTCTATTATTAATTTTGTATAATTACGTTTGATGAGTTTGAGATATGAAAAAAATCAGAAGGTAGATGGTATAATTGGACTGTTTATTTTATGTCCATGAAGGCAAGGGGAACAACACATTTATTGTTAAGCCGCCATGTGAGGTGGTGGCCTGTTACCGGCTTTCTTGTCACATTTTTATCTTATTTCCGTACTGTACTTGCATATCAGATTCTTCTTACTTCATTTACATTCTAATTTAATTTTTACTTACTGACATTTCACTTGTACTGCACACTGCTGACATGAGTGGTTTGGGGTGTAGCTAGTAGCAATGTAGGCAGCCCATCTCTCTGTTCTTAATTTAACATTTCATATTTATTGTGTAAGTAGGCTGTTTAGGTTTTTATGTTGGTAACGCCATGTAGTACTCTGTATGAAAATCACTGGCTGTGCTGTGTGAAGTCTGTGTCTGGTTTGCATTGTTGGATTTGCTATTGTAGTGTTGGGCAGTTGGCTGTTAACAGCGCGTAGCGTTGCGCAGTTGGAGGTGAGCCGCCAGCAGTGGTGGATGTGAGGAGAGAGATGGCAGAGTTTTGAGAGCGGATGATCTGGACGTGTGTTCATCAGGGACAGTAAATTTGTAAGACTGGATGTCATGAACTGAGATATATATATATATATATATATATATATATATATATATATACACTCCTGGAAATGGAAAAAAGAACACATTGACACCGGTGTGTCAGACCCACCATACTTGCTCCGGACACTGCGAGAGGGCTGTACAAGCAATAATCACACGCACGGCACAGCGGACACCCCAGGAACCGCGGTGTTGGCCGTCGAATGGCGCTAGCTGCGCAGCATTTGTGCACCGCCGCCGTCAGTGTCAGCCAGTTTCCCGTGGCATACGGAGCTCCATCGCAGTCTTTAACACTGGTAGCATGCCGCGACAGCGTGGACGTGAACCGTATGTGCAGTTGACGGACTTTGAGCGAGGGCGTATAGTGGGCATGCGGGAGGCCGGGTGGACGTGCCGCCGAATTGCTCAACACGTGGGACGTGAGGTCTCCACAGTACATCGATGTTGTCGCCAGTGGTCGGCGGAAGGTGCACGTGCCCGTCGACCTGGGACCGGACCGCAGCGACGCACGGATGCACGCCAAGACCGTAGGATCCTACGCAGTGCCGTAGGGGACCGCACCGCCACTTCCCAGCAAATTAGGGACACTGTTGCTCCTGGGGTATCGGCGAGGACCATTCGCAACCGTCTCCATGAAGCTGGGCTACGGTCCCGCACACCGTTAGGCCGTCTTCCGCTCACGCCCCAACATCGTGCAGCCAGCCTCCAGTGGTGTCGCGACAGGCGTGAATGGAGGGACGAATGGAGACGTGTCGCCTTCAGCGATGAGAGTCGCTTCTGCCTTGGTGCCAATGATGGTCGTATGCATGTTTGGCGCCGTGCAGGTGAGCGCCACAATCAGGACTGCATACGACCGAGGCACACAGGGCCAACACAGGGCATCATGGTGTGGGGAGCGATCTCCTACACTGGCCGTACACCACTGGTGATCGTCGAGGGGACGCTGAATAGTGCACGGTACATCCAAACCGTCATCGAACCCATCGTTCTACCATTCCTAGACCGGCAAGGGAACTTGCTGTTCCAACAGGACAATGCACGTCCGCATGTATCCCGTGCCACCCAACGTGCTCTAGAAGGTGTAAGTCAATTACCCTGGCCAGCAAGATCTCCGGATCTGTCCCCCATTGAGCATGTTTGGGACTGGATGAAGCGTCGTCTCACGCGGTCTGCACGTCCAGCACGAACGCTGGTCCAACTGAGGCGCCAGGTGGAAATGGCATGGCAAGCCGTTCCACAGGACTACATCCAGCATCTCTACGATCGTCTCCATGGGAGAATAGCAGCCTACATTGCTGCGAAAGGTGGATATACACTGTACTAGTGCCGACATTGTGCATGCTCTGTTGCCTGTGTCTATGTGCCTGTGGGTCTGTCAGTGTAATCATGTGATGTATCTAACCCCAGGAATGTGTCAATAAAGTTTCCCCTTCCTGGGACATTGAATTCACGGTGTTCTTATTTCAATTTCCAGGAGTGTATATATATATATATATATATATATATATATATATATATATAGTGACTTTTGAACACTATTAAGGTAAATACTTTACTTGTTCTCTATCAAAATCTTTCATTTGCTAACTATGCCTATCAGTAGTTAGTGACTTCAGTAGTTAGAATCTTTTATTTAGCTGGCAGTATTGGCGCTCGCTGTATTGCGGTAGTTCGAGTAATGAAGATTTTTGTGAGGTAAATGATTCATGAAAGGTATAGGTTATTGTTAGTCAGGGCCATTCTTTTGTAGGGATTATTAAAAGTCAGACTGCATTGCGCTAAAAATATTGTGTGTCAGTTTAGTGATGATCATAATATGTAAAGAGAGAAATGTCTGAGTACGTTCAGTTTTGCTCAGCTGTTTGAAACTCAAATAACGTAAGGGGTTTACCAGCACAGTAATTCACTACTTTTTCTAAGGGGACGTTTCAATTGTAGCCATTCCTCTCTAAAGCATCTGTCTTTGGGGCTGTGGGAACACCTTTTGCTTGGGGCGGGCTACAGGTGGAGTTTTAGCACAGGCCTCAAGGAACCAGACGCCACTCATAGTGAGGTTATCGTGGTAACAGACCATAAAAATAGGTCAAAAAATGGTTCAGATGGCGCTGAGCACTATGGGACTTAACATCTGAGGTCATCAGTCCCCTATTCTTAGAACTAGTTAAACCTAACTAACCGAAGGACAGCAAACACATCCATGCCCGGGGCAGGATTCGAACCTGCGACCGTAGCAGGAGCGCGATTCCGGACTGAAGCGCCTAGAACCGCTCGGCCACAAAGGCCGGCTGTACATATAGCTGACTGAGCCCTTCAGCGCTGTTCTTGACGGACCTCTGAGCAATGGGACAGAAGGGCTGTTCAAGGAGCATCCAGCGCTCTAAGTAGCGGAAGGGGAGACCAGTCTTGATAGTGGTAAGAATTCCGAGTGCTAGTAAACTTCAGCTGACCGCTTGCCGATATTCGTTTGTGTTTGGTTTGCAGACTATTCCACATTCTAGATGCATGGCCACACATGCGTCTGTAAAATTTTCAGACTTTCCTACAAGCAAGACCGGCCGTGGAAATGTGGCTACAATCTGTCCTCGTTTCTGAAAATGCAAAGCTCACTAACAGATACATTACTAAGTTGTTGGTGGGAACTAGTGAATTGACTTCTAGATCCCTCATTTGAGGAGCACTTAGGCCCTTTCCGTGAAGGTGTCTTTCCGAAGTCTGATAGAAAGCTATGAAAAATCGGTGGTGACTCATGGTTCTCTGCTCGTCAGTGTTTTTTGACTTCGGTGCTCTGTTTAACATTGAACTTGCTCAGGTCTTAAAGATTTTGTGCGCATCCACGATCCGTAATCATGAAGATGATGAGATCTGCGGCTCGCGGTGACAACACTCCGGCCCGCACTAGCCACGACTAGCAGCCACTGCAGAACGGAGCACGGCAACACGTCAGCAGCCGGTTCAGTCACAGCCACGGTGAGACCGTGATTGCAGCGCGCTCGTCAGACTTCGGAAGTCGCGACAGAGAGAGGCCAGGGGAGCTCATTTCCGACTTACGGTCTGAACTTGTGTATCATATGCTCTACGCACTTCACCGAATTACATGCAGGTGTTCTACAGTTTCATTTACTGTTTCAAGGGGACCTTTAACTGCATTCAAGTAACAACTCATGTTTCGATTAGTTTTCTTGCGATGAATGATGGGAGTACATGCGTCTTTTGATAATCTTCCTGAACCTTTCATTATTTCTTAATCTGCTGTGCATTTTTTTCTGATTCATCCCCTGTAATTTTTTATTACCTGTATTATAAAATATAATATCACGGACTGAATTCACAGTTTGTGTCCTTTATGTATCTGGGCGTCACTTCAACCGTAACTGTCCAGCATCGTGCTAGTGGCGACCCAAATGATTATTCAATTTTTTTTATTCTGTTGAAGTAATGTCATTATAAAATTCTTGTTAATCTGACTTTTAACATATTGGGCTAAACTCCTGTATTTTCTGAATAAATCTCTTGTTTACCTGATCAAACTCTTTGATTCTGTAACTAATGAACTACTTTATCCAACTGAGAGCCCAGGTCCTCCAACCACAAGCAATAGGTGAGATCAAGTCAAGGAACTTATTTTATGGCGTTTCCAGTCTTCATAGCAGTTGATTTTTCAAGTTGCCTATTTATTTCATGGGGGTTATCTATCATTTCATACGAAATGAGATGTTCTAACCCGAGAACACTGCAATTTATTACACCAACAACACATGCACATGGAAGACAAGATACAATACAATTAGCAATACACACCTGGCGAGCAGAGCCTTGTCCTCAGGCCTGTATAGTACTTAATTTCAACAGGGGATGCAGCCGGCAGGCCGAGTGGCCTCCGGTGGCCGAATCTAGCACAACTTCACGCTCGGAGTATGAAGCGGTGCATACACAAAATTGGTAGCTACACCACTGCCCTTCCTTTGTAAAGAAGTGAACACTGCTCACGTCGACTTGTTACGGTCGACGTTAAGCTGTGAACGGTTTGTGGGGTCGGAAGTGGCGCCAGAGAGGACATGTGCGGAGCCCGCTCAACATCCACCCCCCCCCCCCTCCCAAATCATCCCGTGAGAGGCCATATTATAGGACAGGCCCCTGTTAAGTCTGCCACAAACGGCCCCTGCCAGGCAGACTACACGCAAGACACCCCTGTGTACCATATAACATACACAAGCACTTGCAGGCGAAACCAAGAAGAAAACAATTCTTCCACACAAACAGAACTTCCTAGACTAATGCGACGAGGATGGGATCCACTGAAGAATACTCAGTATTGTTGAACACTCAGTATAATGTCGTTTATTTAAACTGAACAACACTTCTCGAACAATCACTATACACACAAAAACAAATAACTTGTAGACGACCATGCATCAAGAGCGTCAGTGACGTCCGTCAGAGCTGGTCCTAGCTCGGCGAGGAACTGGCTGTACTGCTGCTGCGTTGGCCTTACAAAGCCGGCGGAGGCCGGCGGAGTACTCCAACTTTCCCTCTATCTGTGAGGCGACTCTGCAGAAAAGGGTTCGCATTAGTCTCTAGAAAGTTCTGTTTGTTTGGAAGAATTGTTTTCCTCTTTGTTGCGCCTGCAAGTGCTTGTGTATGTTATATGGTACACAGGGGTTTCTTGAGTGTAGTCAGCCTGGCAGGGGCCGTCTGTGGCAGACGTAACAGCCCCCGACAGCTGAAGGGGGCACCCAGAGCAAAGGAGACAGTTGTGAAAACGTTGGCAGCGGTAGCGGGGCGGGCGAGGAGACTGTCCGCGATTTTGGAGACGGCCGGACAGACAGCGGACACAGGGGCTCAGCGGCCCTCCCGATGTCGTAGCTGGTCGAAGTGTCGCGGCGTCCTCCCCTCAGCCGAGCAAACGACGCAGAGGCGTCGGCCACGGGTACTCTAGACTACCGCCGACACCCACTTTGGCAGGCGTCCAAACCTCAGCGCACAATCAGCTGTGACCAGGAAGAAACACTGGAATACCACCGGTGCCGGCGGATGGCCTGGCGTCGGCCGAAGCAGTTGCAGCAGAATCTGGGGGGGTGGGGGGGTGGGGGGGGGGGGCTGACCACTGTACAACAACTCTGCCCGGTCTTATTGCCAAAAGAGGTGAACTATAAGAACTGAGGATTTGGTCAAGAGCTACTTCCGGTTACACGTAGGGGACATATTTTTCGTTCAAGTCTTAAATGTTCGTCCTAGTTGTTCTGCTTCCTTATTCGACTGAGAGTGGAAAAGTGGAGCCGTGACTTGACGAACAACATTTTTTTTTTACAAAAATCTTCACAATTCCCAGATATGAACTGGAGGCCGTTGTCTGTAACTAACGTATACGGAAGGCTCTCCGGAGCAAAAATTTTTGACAAAGCTAAAATAGTTGCCGCCGCAGTAGTAGACAGACAACGCACCATTTACGAAAACTTAGAATAAGCATCACTTACAACAGGGTCCCACAAAATCTGCATGAATGTGTTCCGGATCTGGCCACGGTGACAGAGGAGCATGGGGAGCCGCCTTATGGGAGGCACACTGTGGACAGGCTGCAACAATTCGAGTTATTTCCCCGTCAATGCGTGGCCAAAAAACATGTCTGCATGCTGATGCCTTTGTACGTGACAGAGCCCAGTGGTTCACATCTAATAAACGCATAACCTCACGCCGAAAGGGTGTAGCGCCTAGAACCGCTCGGCCACTCTGGCCGGCTATGAATATTTGTCTCAAAATTAACGACAGCTAAGTCCATGTAGTTCTGCTGCCCATGCCCTGTATGACTGTCCTGGTTGCTTTTGGCAGCAGTAGGACACCACATGAGCAGCAATAGCGCTAGCACGTTTACAGTGCTAGGTAGTATCTCACACATCTGATCGAAAGAAAGACGTGGTGATTCTTGTAAGGAGGCGAGCTGACACAACAACTGATACACACGAGATGAAATTCACGACAAAAAAGGGCCTTTGCGCAAATTTACGACTATTACCCCACATATTTGGAAATGTTGCCGTAGGCGTTTTTCGTAACCGTTCCAGTATGCTGCTGCTTCGCTGTGTGCAGATAACGGCGGCGGATATGTTGTTGGATGGGCCGTAGGTTGTGCCAATATAGTCGTTAAACTGAAAATAGCAACTGTCAGCGCCTGCTCTTGCTCGAGAAGAGCTTTAAGCACTGCCTCCATGGAAATTAAACTCGGAAGACCGACAACTGAAGTGGAACGCTTGGAGTAGGATACCGTACTCGTCGCTAAAAAGTGTTCTAAGCCAAGAACGCCGTAGTTTATTGCTCTAACAGTACACACACATAGAAGACATGGTACAATACAATTACCAATACACAAGCGGCAGGCGAAGCCTTGCGCTCCGACCTATAAACTATTGTCGTAATAGCAGGTTGGGTGGCCTCCAGTGGCCGAATTCAGTACAAAATCTACTCGCAAACTTTTCAGCGGCACACACACAAAATTGGTAGTTACCAGATGATATGATCATGTGGCTTTGTTGACTGGGAGACCCCATCTGGCGCTACAGTCTGGAACCGAGCGACCGCTACGGTCGCAGGTTCGAATCCTGCTCGGGCATGGATGTGTGTGATGTCCTTAGGTTAGTTAGGTTTAATTAGTTGTAAGTTCTAGGCAACTGATGACCTGAGAAGTTAAGTCGCATAGTGCTCAGAGCCATTTGAACCATTTGAACCAACCCCATCTGGGCTTGTTTAGCTGGCTAGTGCAAGTCTTTTTATTTGACGCCACTTTGGCAACATGCGCATCGATGATGATGAAATTATTATAAGGACAACATAAGGACAGCATAAGGACACTCAATCATATGTTATTCGCCTTGGCATAACTGAGGGAACACTGGCAAAGTCCTCTCGAATCCTGCGTTGCAAAAAAAAAGCAACATATTATCATTAGTCAACAGTCTGATGTTGAAACATGTCTTTTCTAACATTACATCCCACGAAATCCCTGGCACGATGTAACAGAAGATAGAATCCATTGTATATGTGCCCAGGCATTCATTCTGGAATTTCTCAAACAAGTGCACATCTGTCTCCATGTACAATTTAGCATATCCCTCTTAATTAGAGATGTTGAACTTCTGACAAACATTCACCACATGCATATATTCTGAATTTCAAGGAAGTCCCTTTTAATCACTGCTTCACTGCTCTGCAAGCATGAAGGAAGATATATGAATCTTGATACCTCACGTTGGTGTAATCAATGTGGCATTGCAAGATTCAATCCCTGAAAGCACTGGCAGTCACAGAGTAGTCTTATGCAGCTGCATGATTTACCCAGCGTTCATTAACAAGATAGGCTGTGGGGCTGCTACTGCTAGGCTGCAGATGATAACGAGATGGGCCTGAATGAGGTGATGATATAATGTCGATGGCTGCATCAACATGGGGTCCAGTGATGGTATTGTTGTTGCTCATGATAGTTCCTACTGTTGAAGTCAAGATGCAGCAAGCCTGTGTCCAGACGCTTTTTGCAAAGTCATCAATTTCAAGTCTTCAAGTAATTCTGAAGTACACAGACACACACACACACACACACATACAGTCTATTTATATCACGTGGAACTATACACATATGCAAGTACACATAGCCTTACTAAAAATACTCCACCTCGCCCAACTGCACACATCCCTTCCATAATCTTCTCACCTGAGCCTTGCTGGGGCTTGTAAGGTTGGTGGTGATGTAGACCATAGTTCATATTTATTAACCAGTTGTAGAAACTCTGCGTCATTATCACCAGCATCAGAACCTGGCACTTTAGAACAAACGAGAGTGCTTGTTATGTTTACATGAAACAACAACAGCAGCAGCATTTGGCACATATACAGGGTGTTACAAAAAGGTACGGCCAAACTTTCAGGAAACATTCCTCACACACAAAAAAAGAAAATATGTTATGTGGACACGTGTCCGGAAACGCTTACTTTCCATGTTAGAGCTCATTTTATTACTTCTCTTCAAATCACATTAATCATGGAATGGAAACACACAGCAACAGAATGTACCAGCGTGACTTCAAACACTTTGTTACAGGAAATGTTCAAAATGTCCTCCGTTAGCGAGGATATATGCATCCACCCTCCGTCGCATGGAATCCCTGATGCGCTGATGCAGCCCAGGAGAATGGCGTATTGTATCACAGCCGTCCACAATACGAGCATGAAGAGTCTCTACATTTCGTACCGGGGTTGCGTAGACAAGAGCTTTCAAATGTCCCCATAAATGAAAGTCAAGAGGTTTGAGGTCAGGAGAGCGTGGGGGCCATGGAATTGGTCCGCCTCTATCAATCCATCAGTCACCGAATTTGTTGTTGAGAAGCGTACGAACACTTCGACTGAAATGTGCAGGAGCTCCATCGTGCATGAACCACATGTTGTGTCGTACTTGTAAAGGCACATGTTCTAGCAGCACAGGTAGAGTATCCCGTATGAAGTCATGATAACGTGCTCCATTGAGCGTAGGTGGAAGAACATGGGGCCCAATCAAGACATCACCAACAATGCCTGCCCAAACGTTCAAATGAAATCTGTGTTGATCACGTGATTGCACAATTGCGTACTGATTCTCGTCAGCCCACACATGTTGATTGTGAAAATTTACAATTTGATCACGTTGGATTGAAGCCTCATCCGCAAAGAGAACATTTGCACTGAAATGAGGATTGACACATTGTTGGATGAACCATTCGCAGAAGTGTACCCGTGGAGGCCAATCAGCTGCTGATAGTGCCTGCACACGCTGTACATGGTACGGAAACAACTGGTTCTCCTGTAGCACTCTCCATACAGTGACGTGGTCAACATTACCTTGTACAGCAGCAACTTCTCTGACGCTGACATTAGGGTTATCGTGAACTGCACGAAGAATTGCCTCGTCCATTGCAGGTGTCCTCGTCGTTCTAGGTCTTCCGCAGCCGCGAGTCATAGGCTGGAATGTTCCGTGCTCCCTAAGACGCCGAACAATTGCTTCGAACGTCTTCCTGTCGGGACACCTTCGTTCTGGAAATCTGTCTCGATACAAATATACCGCGTCACGGCTGTTGCCCCGTGATAATCCATACATCAAATGGGCATCTGCCAACTCCGCATTTGCAAACATTGCACTGACTGCCAAACCACGTTCGTGATGAACACTAACCTGTTGATGCTACGTACTGATGTGCTTGATACCAGTACTGTAGAGCAATGAGTCGCATGTCAACACAAGCACCGAAGTCAACATTACCTTCCTTCAATTGGGCCAACTGGCGGTGAATCGAGGAAGTACAGTACATACTGACGAAACTAAAATGAGCTCTAACATGGAAATTAAGCGTTTCCGGACACATGCCCAAATAACATCTTTTCTTTATTTGTGTGTGAGGAATGGTTCCTGAAAGTTTGGCCGTACCTTTTTGTAACACCTTGTATATAAAACACATACATATATACTACATGATATCATCATTCGCAGATATCTGGGATGCCAAGTCTAACACATCAATTCATAGACTTTCATGCAAACGCCATCCCTCTAATTTTGCGAATGGTGATGGCACATTATGAGCAAAAGGTTCTGACCAACGAGAAAAAGACCCTAGCTGAGAACAAAAGGAACAAACTCAGACATTTAGAGAGGTATCTAGCATACCAGGATCAGTTACTTATGGTCCCTGACTCATATCTATAGGACTCATTGGAAAATTACCAACCAAACCTAAAAGCAACATAACAGTCAATATCATAACAGTGTCGAAATAGAAATTAGAAACACACATAAAATAACTGCTACTTACATGCACAATTGTCATCTTGCATTAACTCTGCGTGTGATGCATCAGTGAGAGGTAGTGATGGCGGACTCCCACCATCAATCCCCTCCTCAAGCGGGAGCACTTACTTGCTCCTTCACCAACAGCATATACTGATCGTTTCATGATGCTGATCACACTCAAGTGGGCAGGAACTGTTGACCGCTGATTGTACCCTGTAAGACAAAAAAGAAAAAAGAACACCCTACGCACCACGAATGAATTACCCAAATGAGACGGAAATAGGTAGATGTGATGTACATGCACAGGTAAACACTACAGTATCAGAAAAGTTGGGTAGTTTATTAAGGAGTAAGAACTTTAGAGATCAAGCAAATCACTCCTGGCATCTCCGGCTCGTATGCAAGCAGTTATTCAGCTTGACATTGATTGACAGAGACACTGGATGTCCTCCTGAGGGATATCGTGTGAAATTATGTCCAATTATTGTGTTACATCGTCAAAATCGCAAACTGGTTGGGGAGCCTTACACACAATTTTCCAAACGTTCTCAGTTAGGGAGAAATCCGATGATCTTGCTGGCCAAGGTAGCGTTCGGCAAGCATGAAGACAAGCAGTAGAAACTCTTGTGTGGGCATTATCTGGCTGAAACGTAACCCAAGGATGGCTTACCATTAAGGGTAACAATACAGGACATAGGATATCGCTGCGCTGTATGGTGGCGGCGGATGACAACAAAGGCATCTTACTGTGAAATGAAATGGCACCCCAGATCAGCACTCCTGATTGTCAGACTGTATGGCGGGCAACAATCATATTGGTATCACCTCACTGTCCAGGCCGTCTTCAGACACGCCCTATCTGGTCATCGGAGCTCAGTTCGAGGTAGACTCATCACTGAAGACAATTCTACGCAAATCAATGAGATTCCAGGGCAAAGACGTGTCTGAAGACGCCCTGGACAGCTGAGCAGTACCAACCTGACTGCCGCCTGCCATACAACCTGACAGGCAGGAGTTGAAGTGTAGAGATGCCATTTCATAGCAGAAACCCTTTGGTTGTCATCTGCCGCTTTCTTGTAGCACAAGGATATGTCGACGATATTATATGCCCCGTATAGTTGCCATCCGTGGCAAGCTGCCCTAGGCTTACATTTCATCAAGATAGTGCCCGCCAGTCCGTGGCAAGTGTTTCTACTGCTTGTCTCAGTGCTTGCCAAACACTACCTTTGCCAGTAAAGTCGCCGGATCTCTCCACAATTGAGAACGTTTGGAGCATTATGGGCAGGACACTTCAACCATCTCGGGATCTAATGCGCCAGACTTTGGCACGATGAGACTCGGGAGGACATCCAACAGTCCTCTTTATCAGTCTATGCCAAGCTGAATAACTGCTTGCATAAGGGCCAGAACCACCCCATGAACCGTGGACCATGCAGTCGGTGGGGTGCCATGCGTGCCTCAGCGATACAGATACCGTACCATAAGCGCAGCCACAATGGATGGGTACCTGTCGAGAGACCAAACAAACGTGTGGTTCCTGAAGAGGAGCAGCAGCCTTTGCAGTATTTGCAGGGGCAACAGGCTGGATGATTGACTGATGCGGCTTTGTAACATCAACCAAAACGGCCTTGCTGTGCTGGTTACACAGCAAAACAAAGGGAAACTACAGCCGTAATTTTTCCCAAGGCTATGGAGCTATACTGTGTGGTTAAATGATGATGGCCTCCTCTTGAGTAAAATATTCCGGAGGTGATGTACTCCTCCATTCAGATCTCTGGGCGAGGACTACTCAGGAAGATGTCGTCATCAGCAGAAACAAAAGCTGGCATTCTACGTAGCGGAGCGTGTAATATTAGATCCCTTAATCGAGCGGTCGGTTAGAAAATTTAAAAATGGAAATGGATAGCTTGAAGTTAGATATAGCGGGAATTAGTGAGGTTCGGTGACAGGAGGAGCACGACTTCTCGTCAGATGAATACAGGATTATAAATTCAAATAGCGGTAATGCAAGGGTAGATTTAATAATTATGAATAATATGCCTCCTAGCTCTGCAGATGGTGAAGATATTGAAGAAATGTATGATGAGATAAAAGAAATTATTCAGATAGTTAGAGGAGACGAAAATTTGATTGCTATGGGGATCTAGAATTCGGTAGCAGCAGATAGTAGGTGAATATTGACTGGAGGAAAGAAATTGCATAGAGCGTAAATTAATCGTCGCCAACACTTGGTTTAAGAATAATAAAAGAAAGTTGTATATGTGGAAGAGACGTGAAGACCCTGAGACGTTTCCGACTGATTATTTAATGCTTAGACAGAGATTTAGGAACGAGATTTTAAATTGTGAGACATTTCCAGGGAGACTTTAAATTGTAATATATTCCCAGGAAATCTGATCACAATTTATTGATTATTAACTATACAATAAAACTGAAGGAATTTTTAAAAAAGGTAGGAAATTAAGGATATGGGACCTGGATAAGCTGAAAGAACCAGAGGTTGTTGAGAGTTTCAGAAGCAGCATTCGGCAACAACTGACTAGAACAGGGAACAGGAATAGAGTAGAAGACGAAACGGTAGCTTTACGGGAGGAAATAGTGAAGGCAGCAGAGGATCAAATGGATAAAAAGATAAGGCCTATTAGAAATCTTCGGCTAACGCAACAGATATTGAATTTAACTGATGAAAGGAGAAAATTTAATAATGCAGTAAATGAACAAAAGTTTGGAAAATAAGATTGACAGAAAGTGCAAAATGACTAAGCAGGAATGGATAGAGGACAAATGTAAGGATTTAGAGGCATATTTCGCTAGGAGAAAGATACATATCGCCCACAGAAAAGTGGAAGAAGCCTTTTGAGAAAAGAGAAGCAGTTGTATGAATATCAAGAGCTCAGATGGAAAACCAGTAAAGAAGGGAAAGGTGGAAGGTGAATGGAGTTTATAGAGGATCTATACAAGGGAGGTGAACTTGAAGGCAATATTATAGAAAGGGAAGTCGACATAGATGAAGATGAGATGGGAGATCTGATACTGCGAAAGGAATTTGACATAGCTGACAGATCAAAGTCCCAGCCTTGGGAGAGCCAGCCGTGACAAAATTCTTCCATGTAATATCCAAGATGTAAGAGACACGCGAAATACCCTAAGACTTGAAGAATGTCGTAATTTCAATTCCAAAGGAAGCAGTTGCAACAGATTTGAAAATTACCGAACAAGCAGTTTAATGTTATGGTTACAAAATACTAACACGAATTCCTTGCAGAAGAAAAACTGGTTGAAGCCGACCTCGTGGAAGATCAGTTTCGATGCTGGAGAAATGCATGAACACGCGAGTCAATACTGGTCCTACGACTTATCTTAGAAGATAGGTTAAGGAAAGACAAACCTAAGTTTTTAGCATTTATAGACTTAAAGAAAGCTTTTGAAAATGTTGACTGAAGTACTCTCTTTGAAATTCTGAAGGTAGCAGTGGTAAAATAGAGGGAAGACTATTTACAAATGGCTCTGAGCACTATGGGACTTAACTTCTGAGGTCAACAGTGGCCTAGAACTTAGAACTAATTAAACCTAACTAACCTAAGGACATCACACACATCCATGCCCGAGGCAGGATTCGAACCTGCGACCGTAGCGGCCGCTCGGTTCCAGACTGTAGCGCCCAGAACCGCACGGTCACTCCGGCCGGCAGACTATTTACAACCTGTACAGAAACTTTGCGGCAATTACAAGTTGAGGGGTGTGAAAAGGAAGAAGTGGTTGAGAAGGGAGTGAGACAAGGTTGTAGCCTATTCCCGATGTTATTCAATCTGCAGATTGAAGTAGCAGTGCAGGAAACCAAGGAGAAATCGGGAGTAGGAATTAAAGTTCATGGAGAAGAAGCAAAAACTTTAAGGTTTGCCAATGACATTCTAATTCTGTCAGAAACAGAAAAGGACGTGGAAGAACAGGTGAACCGATTTGACAATGTCTTGAAAGGAAAATATAAGATGAACATTAATAAAAGCAAAACAGGGATAATGGAATGTAGTCGAATTAAATCATGGGATCCGAAGGGAATTAGACTAGGAAACGAGACACTTAAAGTAATAGATGAGTTTTTCTGTTTCGGCAGCAAAATAACTAATGATGGCCGAAATAGAATTCTGAAGAAGAAAAATTTGTTAACATCGAATATAGGTTTAAGTGTTAGGAAGTCTTTTCTGAAGGTATTTGTACGGGGTATTGCCATATATGGACGATAAACAGTTTAGACAGAAAGAGAATAGAAGCTTACGAAGTATAGTGCTACAGAAAAATGTTGAAGATTAGATGGGATCGTTCACGTAACTAACAAGGAGGTACTGAATAGAATTCGGGAGATAAAAAATTTGTGACAACTTGAACAAAAGAATGGATCTGTTGATAGAAAACATTCTGAGAGATGAAGAGATCACCAGGTTAGTGGAAATTTTGAAAACTTGTGGTAAGGACTGATGTCATCGGCCCCTAGGCTTACGTACTACTTAATCTAACTTAAACTAACTTACGCTAAGGACAACACACACACACTCATGCCCGAGGGAAGACTCGAGCTTCCGACGGGGGGAGCTGCGCGAACCGTGACAAGAATTGGTGAAGCTCTTTCTTTTGAATAAGCCATTCATTTTTCTGAAATCATAATGATACTTACCGATTTCCGTTCCATTCGGATCATTACCTTATGGTGAGTCTTATATTTGTCTTAGAGTCTGTACACACAGTGTCCGGGATGTGTGCACATTTCTTTGCATGTACATGCGCATCGAGAGAAAGTATTTCGTCATCAGACAAGCTGCAACTTCCAGCGGTGTATTTCCGTGAAGATCACTGCACAGTGTTTCTGACAAATGTTGCGTTAGATTTTTCTTTCTGCACACATGTCGCTGACGCTGGTGTGATCGAAAATTTTCAAGAATTTCCACGATCAAGTGGAAAGTGATTCTGGTAAGAAACGATAATGTCACCCGATTTTGACGATTGCGTACCAGCAGTTGTTACGTATACATGTTATGGATTAGACCCAGAAGAAGGCCGCTGCAACCGTGGCCGAAACGTTGATTTTCTCTCCAACAGCAGTAGCTTTATAGATTATTACGCGGTACCGTATCCAGAAAACTTTTATGTCGAATGTTATGGATTGTTTACCACTCAAATGTTGCTGCTTCTGGTGAAACAATAATGTCATAAATTTCCTCACCTGAAAGTCTCACAGCGCACTGAAACGGTGCAACATGTGCTCTGATGACTCAGCCAAGGCTGCTCCATCCACAGCTGCACAGCTGGACCGCCTTGCTGGGGCTAGAGACATGTACACCAGAAAAACATTCCACTTTGCAGATGATTCGCATTTGTCACTTGGATGACTGGCATTCAACGATGTACAGAGAGTCTCGGAAGGGCCTCTGGACGTAAATAGCACTTAACCGCTGCCGGTTCCATTGTCGTATAGATCAGTTCTCCATAATTATTTCTCCTACTCTTCTTGAAGAACTCAGACATATATGTTAAATACTCTTACTTACCATAAGCCTGTAAGCGAGGAGGAGGAAATTATGAGGTGAATAAATACAAAATTAAAAAGAAAGACTATTTATTGATTTGTAAACCAGTTCAGTAGTGATGGTACATTTTCTGAAGTGTTCATAAGTTCGTGTTGTTCGTACCTCTTCTTCTTTATCTACTTAAGGGCAGGACACGCTTTGTTTCAAGATTCTGGGTAGACGCACTTACATAAATTCCTTCTAAGCAGGAGTCCGCAGCTTGTGGTCTCGCGGTAGCGTTCTAGCTTCCCGAGTACCGGGTCCCGGGTTCGATTCCCAGCGCCGTCAGGGATTTTCATCTGCGCCCCGAGATTCATCCCCACTACAGTCGAAGGAAAGCAACGGTAAACCACCTCCATTAGGAGCTTGCCTAGTACGGAGGCGCGGGTCTCCCGCATCGTTCCCCTACGCTCTGTCAAGAAGCAAGGGACTTCATTTCCATTCTAAGCAGAACATCTTCTCATGACCTTTGACATAAACTATGCTGCCTCATTGGTCATAAGTTCGGAGCAATGACAACATACTGTATATTCAAATGCCACACCATCATCACCTCAGCGTTTTGCATGGTAAAGTCTGTCAACTACACCACTGTTTTTTGAGTGTTCGGACACCGCACTGAACTAAAACGTTTGCGTGAAGCGACGATTGTGCAATACCCTGTTAATACCTGTCTGTCATCGGAGAATGTAATGATGCACGATGTTTAAATACAAAGAGTCGGCCGGCCGGGGTGGCCGAGCGGTTCTAGGCGCTAAGTCTGGAACCGCGCAACCGCTACAGTCGCAGGTTCGAATCCTGCCTCGGTCATGGATGTGTGTGATGTCCTTAGGTTAGTTAGGTTTAAGTAGTTCTAAGTTCTAGGGGACTGATGACCTAAGTAGTTAAGACCCATAGTGCTCAAAGTCATTTGAACTATTTGAACAAAGAGTCGAAACTCACTGTAAAACCCTTGTGTGTCTGCTATGATGTTCATATTTTGGGGCATCATTGTAAAATACTCCAAGTGTTGTATATCTCTCTAGATGTACATTACAATTTGCACAATTCCTGTTAGTGGCGAGCAGTTTTCAAGACGACCATGTAGCAATAATGTGTATCTGTAGTGCCTGCAAAGAAATTTTGCGATGATTCGAATTCAATACATGCATCCACCATTCCAGTCTTCATCGCTTCTCGTTCCTTTGAACAGTCTATCTCCACTATGGTTGATAAATCCTTAAGCTTCAGTGGGCTGAGTGTGCATCCAAAACCATCATCATTCTTCATATATTTTTTTATCCCAATCAAGGTGCAACTCACTGTGTGGAAAAACTGAGAGTTTAGGTAAACTCTAGCATTGGTTAGCTTATAGTTATCAGATATCTGGAATCCATTATCAGATTCCTCTTCCTTCCAGTTTGTAGAGCTAGAATAATGAAGCAAGACATTTGTACCTGAAGAAATGTCTTAGTCGCCCACACTTGGCGAGGTGACTCTGGAAGAACTGGATATTCAGACATCTCCCATGAACTGAAACTTAATGGCAGCTGAACTCCCGAATTTAGTACACATAAATGTTCCAGACTTTTTTCGTCTTATGGAGATATATATGGTACTTTCCACACATATTTAGCAAGACATTTTAATGCTCCACTTCTGTCTTCCAATTAGAACGCACAGGGATGTGAATCGAGTGCTTCTGTGCAAAGGACATGGTATGTTAAAGTGAGAAATTCAAGATATGCTCATTAGTGACATCGTAGGGCTATCGTGAGGAAAACAGATGAGAACATTTGAAGACGAACAGTAAATAATGAGTCATGCGCACCGAGTACGTATGTGCGCCGGGGCTCGAGCACCCACATATATAATCTTTTTTGATGAAAAACAAAATAAAGTAAATATTTCTCACTAGCCTTTATCAAAAAATAACGAACTATTAAAACACTGAGATGTAAGTTAAAATTTATGACCTCTAAAACACATCTGTTTATTTCAGATGTCTTTGTGCAAAGGCAACTAAGCAACATTCTCACCCGTTCCTTGCCTTTTTCTGACCAAGTTAAAGGCACTTCTCAGATTAGCGTGGAGGTATGAATGAGGACGAGAAACGTTTTTGTCACTAATAAGAAATAACGCTGCAGTCAAAAATTTAAAAGCATGTTGAAATGAACTGTACGTGTGTCACGCGAGATAAACTGTTTTATTTTGTAAAATGTAAACTGACAATACTTAAAAAACGTGACCTCTAAAACACATCTGTTTGTTTCAGATGTCTTTGTGCAAAGGCAACCAAGCAACATTCTCACCCGTTCCTTGCCTTTTTCTGACCAAGTTAAAGGCACTTCTCAGATTAGCAGACGCAGTGTTCTGTGAATGGAATTCCGTCTTTTCGTCTTGCTTTCGTGTTTCCTTACAAGTGACGTGTTAAAATAGCCCACTCCGTTCGTCAATGACTGTTTTAAAATATCTGCTTGCCAATATTGAGCAATAATAAAGAATAATCCGGGCTACAAGGAAGCCGATTTTTACAGACTACCTCAATAGTTAGTTAATGATAGGTTATAGGATTTATGTTAGGGGGTCAGGATTAATATTTTTGCAGCCGGGCCCGCATCGCGTACATAGCGCGTCGGGGGTGTGGTTTTGTCCAAGTACATTCGAACCCTAGTTTGATCTCGTTTCTACTGCTTTTAAGTCAGCTGTGTTACCGACTGAGCTACGGCAGTCTCGACGTGTGCTTATAGTACCGGTATATTTTACTTTATCATAGTACACATCTTTATGACATAGGCACTGCTCATAAAAGATCATAAATGAAAGGTAATCACTTTTAAAAATATCGAGACTCCTCAGAAAACATATATTATATTGTGCCATTGATAAGCATCCACGGAACTTTTTGAAAGTCGACTCCCTTGTAATGAGTTGGTACTCACGTCAGCTGGAACTGGATACGGGTTGTAATGGTGACGGTCTCTCAGAGGTCATCGGAGGTCATCAACCGCGTGTCGCCAGGAAGGCTCCGCAGCGCCATAACGTCATGTCAATCGTCTGCCACCATTATCCAGTTAACTTTTTGTCTATTTTCTTTTGCGTGGTGGTATGAAAGCCATCAATCCTTAGTGCATCCACACAGAGACACCAACAATCGCCCTAAATGAGCTACTGCCGCATGGCATCTGCCATCTAGTGGTCCGCCATGGCGTTTGCCGCAGCCACCATTGTTATCGCGTAACGGGTAAAACTTTTAAAATGTGCAAGACTTCAGTGATCTACAATGACGCTCACTCAGAGCTTGTTGTAGACACTTCTGTAAGTACAAATAAGTAAATAAACGCGATTAAGACTGTTTTCCTAAATTCTAAGTTAATTTTATATCAATCGCTGTTATTCCACACCATGTTGTCCGAACATCTAAATAGCCGAGAGTTGAATTCTTTACTATGACCACGCAGAAATTGTTTGGTTGAAACAATGGAATAAAGTAGGTTCAGTAACACGAATGCCATCATAAAGTGAATGAAAAGTATAAGTTCCCACGGCCTACACATAGCGTTAATCATGTCAATACACATAAAGTAGCTAAGACTTACGATGAAATAAATGTATTATCAGGATTCCGTCTAGGGCCGCTTAGCATCTATCATTTTTTTTTCTTTATATCACTGATGCAGGACTTTAATCAGTTTCATAATACCGAACGATGAGCTGTATGGAGACGTTCAACCAAGAACTGCCACGTCAACCCTGATTCACGTGATTGTCAGATGTTCTGCCGGATTCAGCTCTAGCGTGGGTGGCGGTCTCTCAGAGGTCATCGGAGGTCATCAACCGCGTGTCGTTAGCCAACCCCTGTAAGGCCCCCTACCGCCACGACGTCATGTCAGTCGTCTGCCGCGATTATCCAGTTGACTTTCTGTCTATTTCCCTTTGCGTGGAGGTATGAATGAGGACGAGAAACGTTCTCGTCACTAATAAGAAATAACGCTGCACTCAAAAATTTAAAAGCATGTTGAAATGAACTGTACGTGTGTCACGCGAGATAAACTGTTTTATTTTGTAAAATGTAAACTGACAATACTTACAAACTTTAATACTTTTGCACGCTTGCTCAGATGTTTAAAATTGCATCGGTAAGTTATAAAATTCATTACAAGTGTTAATGAAATAAATTTCCCATTAGTAAAATAAATGGAAACAAAGATCAGAAATTTGTCCCTCGAGAGAAATCCGCTCCTTCGTCACGGACCCATTCGAGAAGCGCTTTGTGAACGTCCTCATCGTCGTAAAACTGCGCCTGCTGCGAATCACTTCCTCTACTGCCTGGACGTTGACCTCTGTGGTCGATATCGATGGCCTTACTCCCCGATCTACATCACACACGTCTGTGTGGTAATGGCACCATTTCACTACGGCTGGGCGCGACTTTGCATTTGGTCCATGTACCGCAAGATTTGCACGATGAACCTGCCTGAAATTTACTCTTTTATCCCACAAGAATCGTACTGTTCCGCCTACTTCGGGTAGGTTTCCAATTTCTGTGCCATTTTACTTCCATACTGTGACACACATGTTACCCGTATCGCAGCAGAACTATATCTACGGGAGACCCAGTATATTTCATGTCTATTCACAATGTACTGCTATTGTGCAATGGTCTTAACGTGGTACGTCATGGGTAACTTACATTTCAAAGTCTCCTCGTATTAATCCATCCTTTTTTCAAATACCCTTTAACTGCACCAGTAACAGTAATCATATGGTTGCCAATGGCTCCTTGTCGTTATAACGTGGACACAATATGAGTAGCAGGTAGAATCTCCGTCCGACGTCACCTAAATATCTTTCTCGAGTGGTGTAACGAATGGAAACTGCAATTAAACGCACTTGAAAGCCAAGCCACCATCTTTGGCAACATCGTTCGGCGATTCCGTCGTTCCATCTCTCCTCTACTAATAGAGTGGAGTGCTGAAGACTAGTCTTCAAAAGAAAACTAACCTCGTCCGGTTAGGTCTTCAACATTCATTACAAAATCTGAACCAGCTGAAACTAAAACAGATCGCACATGGTTATTTTCATATGATTACGGTTTTACGGCGCAAAACTGCTACGGTCAGCCTGCCGGAGTGGCCGAGCGGTTCTGGGCGCTACAGTCTGGAACAGCGCGACCACTACGGTCGCAGGTTCGAATCCTGCCTCGGGCGTGGATGTGTGTGATGTCCTTAGGTTAGTTAGTTTTAAGTAGTTCTAAGTTCTAGGGGACTGATGACCTCAGGAGTTAAGTCCCATAGTGCTCAGAGCCATTTTTTTGCTGCGGTCATAAGCGTCCATTCTGTGGCTTAGTGAAAGGTAAAAGGCCGAAATTTAAATCAACAGCAATGGGAACGAAACTCAAGGAGGGAAACTAAAAACGGAAGGAAATCCTAAAAAAACTTCTATTGAAGGGGGGTTGTTTTCCCCGAAAAGAGGTTCAAATGACAGATGTCATCTCATTGACACTGATAAACTCGAGGACGCGATCGGCTGAGCGCGTGTCATCTGCTAAAAGGGAAGACATATCAGGCGACAGCTGTAAACAGAAGTGTAGCGGATTAAAATAGGAGCAGTGAAGTAAAGGGTGTCTCACCGCCCACGATTGAGATCAGTGGGGACAAAGCGGGGGAGGATCGCCACTTAAAAGATGTCGATGGCTAAACAGATAGTGCCCAATCCGGAGTCTAGTTAAAATTACCTCCTCCCGACGAAGAGGCGGGAGGAAGAGGTACAAGCACAGGGAAGAGGTTTCATGTCCCCTAATTTATTATCGAGAAGTGCACACCCATGTGTGTGCCATAAAAGAGCAACGACGACATAAAACGCTCTGGAGATCGGCAAACGGAGCCATGCGAACAGCGGGCCGAGGGAGAGAGACTGCAGCCGTTGCCGCTATATCGGCTGCCTCGTTTCTGATGACTAGCGTAAAGACTCAGAAGGACAGCTCGCCGATTGGACAGCGGAGGTTCAGCAGTCTCAGCGTAAACGCTCACCACGGGGCTGCTGTAAAAAGCACAAGAAGCTAAACGCAATCCACGGTGGTGGACACAGAGTCTAGACGCCGAAGAATAGACGGCCGTGCAGAAGAGTAAACTGTGCTTCCTTAGTCCAATTTCGAGCGCACTGATTCGCGATATAGGCGGAGGAGGACCACTCGGTCTGCTCCCCAGGAGATACCACTCAGAACATGGAGGGTGTAGAGGGATCGCAGGGAGCGAGCTGAAAGATTTGAAACGTGGGAAGACCAGCACAGTTTTCTGTCAAACGTAAGTCCCAAGAATTTGGCAACGTCCGCGAGCGGAAGGTCGACAGGGCCTAGGTGTAGGGAAGACTTGCCTTCTTACTGTCGCTTATGATGCGACGGCATCGCGTACGTAAATGCTTATAGCAGATACAGCTGGCCAACGTAGGATGATATTGGAAAACGCGAAGAGCACGTCTCCGCTCACGTGTTGCGTCACGGCATGCCTCGTTCTTCCAAGTAACTGGAGCGATGGGGAGGTATGAGGTGTTGAACGTTCCGCGGCTGTAAGAATAACTTCCGTAACATGAGTAACATGATAGTCGATGCTAGGAAACTGACGGTCATCAAATGTTGCTAGAGATGAGAAGTGTCCAATCGGCTTAAGAAAACTACCAGCGTCTTGGGCGCATGGATGGCAATTGTGACTGTAATTGGAGGACACATGGAAAATGGTCTCTCGAGCGTGTATCAGCAAGAGCAAACCATTCAAAGTGCCGAGCTAGTTGAACAGTACCGACCGAAAGGTCCAAATGAAAGTAGGTTGACGTGGAGGCAGACAAAGAAGTAGGTTCCCTAGTGTTGAGGGAAACAAAATCCACTTGGTGGAAGAGGTCAATCAATATGGAGCCTCTGGGACAAGGACGTGGAGGTCCCCAAAGCGGGTGGTGGGTGTTGAAGTCCCCAACCAGCAAATAGGGGGGTGGGAGCTGACCAAGGAGATCGGCTCTTGCCATTGGTATGGACGATGGAATGTATATGGTACAGGGAGAAAAGGTATATCCAGAAAGGGAAAGACGTACATCGACTGCTTGGAAGGAAGTGTTTAAGGGGACTGGGTGATAATGGATAGCATCATGGAGAAGAATCGTAAGTCCGCCGTGTGCCGGATCGCCGTCAACAGAGGGGAGATCAAACTAGAGTGATTGGAAACGAGGGAAGACAAAGCAATCATGGAGACGCAGCTTTGTTTCCTGAAGACCTGAGACGACTGGGGAGTAGGATCATAAGAAGATCGACAGTTCATTCCGATTGGAGCGAACTTATTGAATGATACCTATCGTACCTATCATATAGCGTTGTTCCGAACTAAATATCATGCCGATGACCAGAATCTTAATCTCAAACATTTCCTATAGCAGCTGAAGAATATAAGCTAAGTCATCATTATTTCCTTAGGTGTAGTAAAAGTTATTGATCATATATTCCAATGCGGTCTCCTGTTTAAGCTACACACTTCCAATCAACTAATCCTGTTATAGTACCCACAAGGTGGCTCAAAACTCCGCTAAAATTTCAAAATTCATTACGTCAGGGTATAATGTAGGAAGAGAGGGAAAAATTTACTCACGCGCTTGATATTATATGGGGTTTTACTGAAACCAAAAAAAAGTGCACATAATGACCAAGAGATGGCGCTTCATATGATACTAAATCAGTAATTTAGATCTAAAATAGAATTTTAAGGAAGATGATCGTCTTTATAACAAATGCTCTACAGGTCGGCCTTCATTCATCAACATTACCTGTGGTCGATGGACAATGTTGTGAACATCACCATATCAGTAGGTATGGGGAGAAATTACTGTCGGATATTGTCTTTTAGTTATCCCTTATGAGACTTGCGACTTCAGGTAACCCCGCAACCAATAATCACACGTGTTGGGTTCTGGGGACGTGGGAGGTCTAGCATGACGGAAGCGGCGACTCAGTACGCGATCCTCTCCAAACGATGTGCGCAAAAGATTTTTTACACATGCAGCAGTGAGGCGTGGAACACCATCCTCCGTAAAAGTCGTACCTCCCAGCTGGTGTTTACCAGCCAAGCTGGGGACGACACGATTCGGTAACATATCTGTGTACCTCGTACCCATCACGCTGACAGGCTGAACAGCAGCACCCAGCATTTCCTCAAAGAAAAAGGGTCCGATCGCGACTGATGTGGTAAACATGCACCACACCGCGACATTCACGTAATGCAATTGAGTTTCCTCGAAGGATTTTCGGTAGCCCAAATTCTTCAGTTTTTGGTGTTGGCAGAGTCTCGGAGTGTAAAATAGTCTTCGTCGGTCCACAATACGTTACACAACCAATCATCATCTTCCCCCATTTCTTGAAGTTTCCACACCGCAAATGCTCACCAAAAAGTAGTGCCATTTCTTCCTGAAATGTCCGAGTAGCAATAACACTTGTGTCTGGTCGCCCACTACAGCGCCGACCGTCTAAACAACTCTTGGCTTCGAACTTCTTGGTCATTTTCTTCACGGCGACACTTGTCACAGGACCTTTACCTGTTCGAATACACTTTTTATGGCTACAGGATAGTAAAACTGCAGTGGTGGATTCTTCATTCTGATAGTAAAGCTTCATTAACAGTGTCTTTTCTGATAAAATCAACATGCTACGACTGCTGGCGCATCTGAATCGTCCCACTAAAGCTCATTTTATACACGGTTCTCACTGACGCGTTGCTGCCCAGCGCCATCTCTTGGACAGTTTTTGCACTCGTTTTGATATTAATAGAACCCCATGTCACTTCGGGCATGGGCGTCAATTTTTACTTCTCTATCTACATTATTCCGTGAATTAGTCTCTTTTCAAGTGCTAACGGACTTTTGGGTCCCCTGTACTTCAATAAGTCTACGACATAGCCTCTCTTGCCTTCATACAACACTTCAGACTTCCCAAAGATAACTTCAACTGTATATCAAATTCAGTTCCTTGTATAGTGTTTGAAGGAAGAAAGGAAGATTAGGGTTTAACGTCCCACCGACATCATTAGAGGTGGAGCGCACACACAAGCTCGGAATGTTTGAAAGATGTTGAAGGTAGTCGGCCGCGTCCTTTCAAAGAAATCAACCTGGCATTTGCCTGGATCTGGATGGATAGACGCATATATGAATCGTCGTCCTCACGAATGCGAGTTGAGTGCGCTAAAAACTGCACCATCATGCTAGGTTTGTATTGCTTCGTTCAGAGTCAAGCAAATGATCATTGTACAATCCATCGATTCAGGTGTTGCAGCTGTTAAGACACCAGACTCAAATCCCGAAGAAAGTCGGTTCAAGTCCCCGTACGACTGTCAACATTTAGCTTCCATGTGACTCCCATGAACACCTTACGGTAAATATTTGGATGGATATTGTAAAGAGGACACTGAAACAACCATGGACTGGATGGGGAGTGTTGCGCTGGATTGTCTGCGACTGAGGGCGGTTGGGCTGACATTTATTTTTTCATTCTTTATTTAACTTACCCAACCAAATTTCATTAAAAACAAAATCTTTAGATCCGGCGCCAAGTTGGAACACACGACATCCTTGGATAGAGGTGGACGGCAGGTGTGAGAAGCCGCCCATCTCGACCACCGCGGCGCCGGTAGCAACGACGGCGAAAACCCCTCAAATGCTGAGAGTACGAGATGGACGGGAAACGGAAGCACTCATTCTCTGAAACACCGATCTGAGTAAAGAACCTGATCTCAAAAAATGGCTCTGAGCACTATGGGACTTAACTTCTATGGTCATCAGTCCCCTAGAACTTAGAACTACTTAAACCTAACTAACCTAAGGACATCACACAACACCCAGCCATCACGAGGCAGAGAAAATCCCTGACCCCGCCGGGAATCGAACCCGGGAACCCGGGCGTGGGAACCTGATCTCACTTCGAGCAACAACACCTCTGGCTAACGACACCAGAAATCATACCGAAACATTCAGTTGAGCAATGCCTAATACTTAATATGAATGACATTCAATAAAAATTAAACTTGATAGCAACGTGCAAAATGGTTCACAAACTAACATTCACAATCAAGAAGTTATGTACTTAAGATTTTTCCATGCGTCCAGTTAGTAATGAAAGTTACTAGATTTTAATAGACAGTAGCGGCCGTTCTCTAACCTACACCTACAGCTACTTCAGCTGGAGCGCTCACTTATTACTTTTACTGAGCTTTAAGTCACCTAAATCTGTGCCAGCAGCCACTTACGATAAAATGTGAATAAAGTAATCGGCACTAGGCGAAGCTTAAATTTGGATCTCAATTAAGAGTGGGTACGTAACACTAAACAAGCACTAGCCAGATCAAATAACTAAACAGGTACTAGCCTGGTCAAAACTAACAGTAAGTCTCAGAATACGGCAGTAGCTTTAATAGTAACCTGTGCTCTAGACTGATTTATCACTAAAGAATTAGAATAGTTCTTGCCGTAGTACTTTCCAGATGAGAGCCCAAGAGAACCACTCAGATAAGTGAGCGACCACAACAACAAATACACGTCTGTTATTTCTTGCACAACGCAAGGGCGCAACGTAATAAATATGCACACGTCCACAAAAGAAGCGAAATCTTCGCTTAACACAACCTAAAAGAACTCTTTCCTTAGAACCAGTCAAAACACATCATTCGATGGCTAGTCATCGCATGGAAAATAAAATATTTGCAACTTGGACTGGTTTTTCGTTCTAATGATTAACAGAAGTTGCTGACCCAAGTTACTGCAGCGTGCTGGAAGTTCGAGAATATTTAAAGCAAATACAGAGCAACACAAAGTGACGATGCAACATAGCAAGCATAAGTTCGTCCAACAACCGAACATTCAACAAGGTCATGACAAAATTTTAAAACGCAGCCAGTAAAATTTTACGCTCTGCGGAACACGGCTGTTGCAATCCGCGTGTCATCGGACAACACCAAAGCGTTATCATCTAACACACAGTACTGCTTTCTGTCTTAATTCAGTTGCTCAATATTCCACACAGTACAATTGTGAGACTAGTTGTACCTCTACTGACGCGCAGAACTTATTTTTTCGTCAGTCAACTCATAACTCGTATCATAACACTGAGATACGTAATCAGATTTCAAATATATGACACAGGGATCTCAAAACACATTAGCTAATACAAGACAGCCGAAAAACTGTAAGCCACTAATCTTTTACGTAGCTGGACGAACAACACACGACGACAAGTGTTCCTAATAACACGTCATAGTCGAATCGCTCACAAGGGAGCTATAACTGATTCTCGAACGCATGACATATGCTGGAATAGAAACACACACGCCAAGAAAACTCACTACAAACTAACTCTACAACGGCTTCTCGGTGCCTGTCGCAGGAAACAAACTAACCTGGTGGTAATAGTGTGGTGTCACCGCCAGACACCACACTTGCTAGGTGGTAGCCTTTAAATCGGCCGCGGTCCGTTAGTATACGTCGGACCCGCGTGTCGCCACTGTCAGTGATTGCAGACCGAGCGCCACCACACGGCAGGTCTAGAGAGAGAGACTTACTAGCACTCGCCCCAGTTGTACAGCCGACTTAGCCGGAGATGGATCACTGACAACTACGCTCTCATTTGCCGAGACGATAGATAGCATAGCCTTCAGCTACGTCATTTGCTACGACCTAGCAAGGCGCCATAGCATTTGATAATTAATATTGTGAAGCATGTACCGTAACGAGAGATGTTCTACAATTGTGGATTAAAGTTAAGTATTATATCAACTACGTACTTTATTTGCTACTATTAATTCCCTTAACTGTTCCAGACCTCGCGCCGGTCAGCGTGTAATTAAACGCGTGCATTTCGGCCTCCTCTAGCAACACAGTGTTGGCTCTTCTGTCAACACTACAAACAGAATATGACTGAGGCTAGCCAATTTCAAAATAAATTACCAAGCAATGTGAGAGGGGAGAGAGAGAATTCAAAAAGTTCCACTTCAAAGTGCAGACCGCATACGATCTAGCAATGTGCTGATTTCGTTGGACATTACCGAACTCACTGCACAAATGCTGTAACCACAGTTACGGAAATCGAATACAGCATTACAGTCGGACTGCGCGACTCAGATTTCAATGTACAGCTGACAGTACTAAGCATCGGGAATAAAGTTCCGATGGCTAAACCTCCGAACGTTCCGTACTTATGACAAACGTAAGTATCCAATTAGAAATGGCACGTTGCGCTGGAAACATCGCCAAGCAATCAAAACAATTGCACCAAACGTTGTGGCAATCCCTGCCGGCACCACATACTCACTTGTGCAAAAATTAAAAACTGTCCCTACTCGCGATCCATACACCAGAAAAACACAATACGTATTCCTTACCTTAACCACGCGTTCTCTGCTAAACCACTCTCAGTGGAGCCAATCTTTTCAAAATAAGTAATTCATGATAGATTAGGAACACAAATACACACTACATTCACCGCAAACCATGCGGACGTCAGCTTCCCTGTCCCTTCAACGAATAACTCTTACAACAGACAGCAGAAGGTACGAATTCAATCTTTTTGCAACATTCGACGAATGAGTAACCATGATCAAACAACAGAACGAAATACTTGAAGCATTTCAGGTACACGTAACAATCCTACACAGCACTGAACTCCACTGTACTGCTCACAAGAGCATGACAGAAAGCATGTCAAAACAATCACCTACCTACGTGACTTCACGCTGTGTCGATACAAGAAGGAAAAGCTATTACCACAACCGCAAAGGGCGACCGCTACTGTTAGCTAGTTGCGCACTACTCAACGTCACTCGTGAGAAGACGCTCTCCCTGGACGCTGCACGGCCCACGTAGCGAGAACAACCGCCAGGGAGTGTTTCTTTGACAGATACCGGCGCGGATGGCAAGTGGTGGGATTTTCAAAATTCGCACAAGGCAGAACTGCAGAGCACAGACAAAGTCGACGTCCTTCCTAAATCCCACCCTAAATTCTAGCTTTAATTCCCTCTCTAAGGACCTCGTTGTCGACTGGTCATTTAATCCTGATTCTCTTTCCTTCTGTTGTTGATAATTCTTCCGAGTTATATGGCCGTAGTCCATGGAATTCTTCTATTCTTAACGTTTCGTCCAATACTACGTTGGACATCCTCAGAGGTATGGCTGGTCCTGGTAAGTCCTGCCGACTGACGAGTCGGGCGTCGGAGAGCGGCCTAAATATCGAGGAAAGTGGGCGTGGTCTAGCTTGCACTTCTATCTGCCCGAATTTCAGCTCTTCAAACACAGCCCTCAAACACACCAATACATTTTTATGGTGCTAATATCTCGCGGCATATCAAGCTAACAACATCACCTGCAATCTGTTCTCCAGAAATTCCACAATACATAAAAACTATTAATAGACTGAACATGGAGAATCCAGCCTTCTACACAAACAATACAAAATGATGGCTCTCGATCTCCCACCATAACCGAGTCCATCAACATGAGGTAGCAAATATGAGGTAGCCAAGGAGATGGCAACGTGGGTTCTACTATGCCAAGACTGCTTGGTAGCTACAACAGGAAAACACAATTAATTAGCAGGAGTATAAATTAAGGAAGTATTTGTTACTTAACTTTGTTGTAGTCCATGATCTGTTGGTTGACAATTATAGAAGACGCGACTCATGATCTGTTGGTTGACAATTACAGAAGACGCGACTAGACTAAGCGTCTGTAGAATGACATAATTTACAAGTCACAAATCTTTCAGTGACGAAATAATCTCTCTTAATCTTGAATGCCGAATCCGGTGAATTTAAAGACTAACTTGGAACTAGGCTACAAAGACTTAATGGTAGCAACGACTGAGCTGCAGACGATGACTAACATCGGCGCTGGCTAACTACTGAGCGCGGCTACGAACTGTAGACTGGCACAACTGCACTACTCTCCTGCTGCACGTGAAGTGGCCTCTCGGCGAACATAAGTACTGCGGCTGGCTGTGTACTCTTTGGCTAACACAGCCGTTCTTCTGTTCCGTTTCTCGAGAGAATCGCATCCGGTGGATCGATCTCTCAGGCGTCGGTGTGGTCGTGTGACTGACGACATCACGCAAAACTTATCCTTACCTTCGTCAGTATGTCTACTAATGCAATAAACGTCATGTTGTCCGTCTTCTGCACCCACCTTCGCACATGTATGATTTGCCAACTAATTAAATACTTACCCCTCGTTTTCTATAAGATCTTCGCAATTGCTATTCATTAGTCACATTAAGCAACAAAACCACTTCGTAGTCACATTGTTCAAAGTAGCTATATGGCTGGTGGTCATAATGTTTTATATCATCCTGAAAAAATTTAGCTGCGGCCGTGGAAGTGATGACGCTAGTCCGTCGTCAGATACCGCCCTTGAACGCGACAAATTTTTGTCAATGATGGGTGACCTGACCGAGACGGGTTGCTGAAGCCTGCAGTTTGGCTATTGAGGAAGGATTGCACCTCGAAATGCGTCTCGCTGTCATTGTGCAAATTCTTGAAACGCAATGGTTTCTTCTGCTAAGAAAAGAAGAAGAAATGACTTGATAACTACTCAGGAGAATACTTATGGTTAGGCAAAATTCGATGTGCGACTGTCCTGTGCACAGTAATCTGAAATATTGTCGTGGAGCAAAAACATGCCCCAGAGCTTTGTCTGGACAGCCTGCCTTAGCTTTGTAAGGAAATGTTGGTACAGCAGTCCTGTGACGGTTGGTCCCTTGTGACCATAATCTATTAACATCACTCCTTAACAGATCCAAAAAACATTCAACGTGACCTTTTCTAATGATTTTTTCAATTCAATAAACTTTACCAACAGCCGTACAGTTTAAGATATTTCATTTTACTCTGAAAGTAACCAGTTTCGGCAATTCGTTTTGCCATTTTCAGGTCCCATACGCTCTTTTCAAATCAACAAACTTATCGTATAGCGCCATAAAACTGGATATCGTGAATTCCAGTCGCTGTGCAGCTGATTCATACGAAAGCCTTACCTTGACGCTGCCGTAGAGGTGGGCCGCGACCAGTCGGCGCAGCGCTAACTCCTCTTCGCATAGAGTTGCTGTCACGCTTTCGTATGAATCAGCTGCACAACGATTGGAATTCACGATATCCAGTTTTATGGCGCTATACGATAAGTTCGTTGATTTGAAAAAAGCGTATGGGAACTGAAAATGGCAAAACGAATTGCCGAAACTGGTTGCTTTCTGAATAAAATAAAAAAAAGTGTACGGCTATTGGTAAAGTTTACTGAATTGAAAAGTACGTACCAGCCGATGCCCCTGACCATAATGGACCATCAGAGATTTCCCAATATTGGCTGTATTTTCAATTTTCTCAGTGACAGTGAATCCACATGGTCCCATTGTTTGGTTTGTTTCTTTGTCTCAGGGTCATAACGATACACCAAACACTTCTCCATGGTCATTAAGAAACTAAAAAGTCATCTGTATTGGGCTCACATACCTACAACTTTTCCGCAGCTGCCAAGGTTCAGTGAGTTTTCTAAATGGCTGAAAGAAGTAGTGCAACCAAGTAGGTGGCGACCTTTTTCATGTTCAAAATGTCGTGAGGAAAACTGATCCGGGACCGATGTTTCACTCTTCAGGGTTCCTAACCTCAATCGTTAAAAACGAAATCCTTATAGGATCGTTGTTACTGTGCGGAAATCTCCAAAAATTCTACAAAATAATGTTGAAAATTTCTTTAATTTTTGTAATGAATGAAATTTCTTCATGACCGTATTACATTTATACAGTTGTCTTTATTAGGCAACATAACCGCTTTCACATCATTGTAGGTTCATCTTGCACTTCATAAGACTAAAGAGAATGTACGATATCCCAACGTTCAGTTTGTAACCTATTACTTGTGAAACCTCTTAAAGGGATGGTCACAGAATGGTTAAACTTGGAACTTATGTAGCATAAGGTGAGCGTCGAAAGCGGGAAAGACCACATTGTTTGAAGTGGAGCCAATTTTTTAGACCTAGAGTCTACTATAACACAGTTTTGGTATTACAATCGAGCATGAGTTTTGACGCTTTCGACGATCGCCTTTCGCTGTATAAATTCCAAGTTTAGCAATTCGATGATAAACTCTTTAAGAGATTACACCCTGCATTGTGGGACATCGCACATTATCTGTAGCTGTTTGAAGAGAAAAGGTATAATGAACTGAAGATGCACCCACAATGGCGTGAAAGCGGTTGTGTTGTCTAATAAAGGTACCTGTAACCAATTAATGCGGCCTTAAAGAAATTTCATTCATTTTCAAAAAAAAAGTTTAAGTATATTTTCAGATTATTTTGGAGAATTTTTTGAAATCTTTTTACGATAAGGTGTAGCTGCCCTAGCTACAAAATTGTTTGTACTTATAGGATACTTTGCTGTCCATCCGTCTGTCTGTCTATTTGTCTATCCGACATTTAAAATCCCTTTTTCTCAGGAAAGGACAGACGTATAAAGTTGACATTCATGTCTCGTAGTGAGGTCTTCGGTCCACTGGCGGTGTAAACAATTGAAGTTTCAAGTTAGTGCCGTTAACAGATACTGCCATTCATGCCACATATTTTGACACTCTTAAATTCACACTTCAAAACCTGTAAGGCATTTATAATCATGAAATTTGGCAAGAGGCAATGTTTCACAAGTCAAACTAAAGGAAAAAACCCTAAAATTCCAGAAAGAGATTTTCACTCTGCAGCGGAGTGTGCGCTGATATGAAACTTCCTGGAAGATTAAAACTGTGTGCCGGACCGACACTCGAACTCGGGACCTTTGCCTTTCGCGGGCAAGTGCTCTACCTACTGATCTACCCAAGCACGACTCACGCCCAGTCCTCACAGCTCTACTGGCAGAAGTAGAGCTGTGAGGAGGGGGCGTGAGACGTGCTTGGGTAGCCCAGTTGGTTTGTCCGCAGCTCGTGGTAGTGCGGTAGCGTTCTCGCTTCTCGTTCCCGGGTTCGATACCCGGAGGGGTCAGGTATTTTCTCTGCCTCGTGATGACTGGGTGTTGTGTGATGTCCTTAGGTTAGTTAGGTTTAAGTAGTTCTAAGTTCTAGGGGACTGATGACCATACATGTTAAGTCTCATAGTGCTCAGAGCCATTTGAACCATTTTTAAAAGCCGGCACGGTAGCTCAGCGTGTTCGGTCAGAGAGCCGGTTAGCCTCTGTAATAAAAAAAACTGAGTGGAAGGATCAACTTGAACAGGACGTCTTGCGAGGTCCACAACGAACAATAACGAACAAAACGCAAAAAAAAAGAAAAAAAGTTGGTAGAGCACTTGCACGCGAAAGGCAAAGGTCCCGAGTTCGAGTCTCGGTCCGGCACACAGTTTTAATCTGCCAGGAAGTTTCAATCCTAAAATTGTTGATTATATAACATGATTTTTTTCTTTTCATTTGTTATTCGACTATCTGTTAATCAGTCTGTTAAGACCCTTTTTTTCAGGAACGGCTAGACATATCAACTTAAAATCTATATCAAATACTAAAGTTTATGGTCGCTTGGCGGTATTAAGAACTTAAGATTCTTAGTCTATGTAATCAAAAGATATGGTCATTTATATAACATTTTTGGTACCTATAAACTCACCCATCAAAACCTATACGGTACCTCATGAAATATGACAAAAAGTAGAGTTTAACAGCACAAGTAAAGGAAAAAATCCGAAATCGTTAATCCGCAATACGTCTTTTGTCATTTTTTATCCAAGTTCAAATTTAAAACATTCTTGAAAGTCTTGGAATTCTCGGAACCGATATCTTCCATGTATCAATCCCGATAACAAGTAAACTCGTCGAGATTCTCGGTTTCTAGGGTGGATTAACAGTCTGTATATTAGTTAAGTTTTTCCGGAGCCCTCGAAGTGTGGGTCCTGCTCGGACTTGGCCAATTTTTCAGGGTTCCGTACCTCCATCAACAAAAACGAAACACTTCGTTGTCCGACTGTCTCTCCGACTGTTAAGACCCCCTGGAAAGGATAGAGGTATCAAGTAGAAACTAGTACCACACACTAAGGCCTATGGTCCCTTGGCGGTGAGAAAAATGTAAGCTTCTAAGTCAATGCAATCAACAGACGCGGCCATTTACGCCACATATTTCTAACATTCTGCGTGGTGTCTGTTTGTTCTAAGTCGTGTCTCCCTACCCAACGACGCTCTGAGCGTGTTTTTTAGGGAATTGACTAGTTTGAACCTGGGACCTGTTGCTGGTAAGGAGACGCCAGACCACACATGACATGTACAGTTCAGAAGAGTTTAGTGAGACTAGCGATGATATAATCAAATACTTAATGATTTCAGCGTCAGCTCCACTGCACTCCCAGTATAAGAATCTTAATACTAACTAAATTTAGTGGAAGGGGTTCAAGGCTTTCCTATTTTTAGTTAGCTGGTAAAATAACGTCGAGAAAGTAGTTAAGTTTACCATTGGAATTTTTATTCTGCTCACAAAACATTGTTTATAAATTGCGCTATTAGATTGCGCCTTTGATGAAAGGAAATATTTTAATACAGGATGATAAAAACCAACTGCGTCCAACAAAAATGTGAACGAATATTCCCTGAATGGGTTTCCAAGTTCTACAATGGATCGAAGGATGACCTGTGCCATATCACATCTAGGTTTAAGTTAAGTTTCATAAAAGAGAAAACTATGAAAATGGTCTACAGTGACCCTCAATTATCTTTAATTGCTTATTTAACTTATCGTAAATTACAGTAGCTGATGTGGCTTCTCAATAATTATATAACAGAAAAATCATCGCGTTTCGGATTTTAACTTCTCGTAGCAAATGTGAATACCATGAGCTGTAATTGACGATCGACGCTAGTATTACGCAAAAAGGGGGTTAACAGATGAGACTTCTGCAGTTCTGAGTGAAGCCTTATGACTCTTATGCAGCATCGCGTGCGTTCATTACCTTGTCGGTGGTTAGTCAGCGTCAGAGGGCGGCGGGTGGCGCAGCCCCACACACCTCGCTGTCTCGGAAGCAACTCCCTCAAACTTCTCCTTACTACAATTTACCGAAGTTGGTTTAAGAAAAGCTATTTAGCTGTGTTTTCAGCTGACCAATCAGGGCCTCAATGTTAACCTTAAGCTCCGCTACAAACATTCTGTCTATCCAATGAGAAACGTTATACATTTCGTGGTGGGGCAATGTTTTTAACGTTTGCAACGTAACAGAGACGCGTATAGTCTCACGCTAAAACTTGCAGCTGGTGTGACCCTTTTAGTGTTATCGTAAGATCTATACTGTTCTTCTGGAGGGCTCTCTCTCTTAACAGGGGCTGGGGGGTGGTCTTGCCGGTTGGCCGGATATGTGGGTGTCCGTCCCTTATCGTAGGGCCTTCTAGCTTAACACGGTTCTGCTTTCGGCTTCTGTTCTCGTTTCTCCCCTCGGAACTGCGTCTGTTTCACGGTGGGAAGGTATGACATGCATTTAGGCGTTCTTGTGTTAGCCTGTGGTATTCCATTTGCTCACTTGTTTATCGTATTACTTTGGTTAATTTAATGTCAGGATTTATTCGGAGCTATGTGACATACTGCCGGATTTGCTATCGTGTCAGGGTTTTCATGGAAAGTGTTGGATTTGCCTGACACCTTACATACTTCTATACTCGCTAACTCATTCCTCAAAATCTATAGAGTATTTCTCTTTGAGCTAGAATCATAAAGTTCGACAAGAAGTAATGTTTCACAACATATGTAAAGAAAAAATCTAAGAACTGATAATCTGTAATTATATTAAAATATTTTTTGCAATTTATTGTCCGCCTGGCTGTCTCTCTATCTGTCAGTCCGTCTGTTGGGACCTCTTCTTCTCAGGAAAGGGTAGGTTTAGACTTATGCTACGTGCTAATGTGTTCGGTCCCTTAGCGGTGTGTAAAATACAGGCTTCCAAGTCATCGCAATCAAAAGATACTGCCAATTCGGTCACATATTTTGATACATACAAACTCACTCATCAAAACCTATAGGGTACTCCCTGTTGACCTAGAATCCTGAAATTTAACACGAAGCGAGGTTTAACAATCTAGTAAAAGCAAAAATCCGAAAATATTTAATTTGTAATTACGTCACATAAAAATACTTTTTTGCCATTTTTTGCCCATCTGTCTCTCTGTTAAGGCCCCTTTTTGTAAGGAACGGTTATAGGTACCGACTTGAAACTTACCAAGGTCTATGGTCCCTAGGCGCTATAAAAAGAATTAAGCTTCTAACGAAATGCAGTCAAAAGACACGACCATTTGTCTCACATATTTTAATACTCGCAAACTCACTCATCAAGACCCACAGAGCACTTCCTGTTGACCTAGAATCGTAAAAGTTGTCAAAAACGAAGGTTTCGTAGTAAAGAAAAATTGTTTGTTAATTTGTAATTCTGTCGGATTTGTGCACCCGTGGCCTAGGGATAGCGTCTTTGTTTAGTAATCAAAACGTTCTCGGTCTCTAGTTCAAACCCAGCCACTATTTAAATTTTGAACAAAAATCATCAACATTGGCGCCAGAAGACTCCCGGCTTACGACGTCACCCTCATTCTACCAAAGAGGGCGGAGAAACGAACAGAGGTTCAGACCGCTCTCTTGCTCTTGGAGTGGGAAACTGCAAAAGGCAATGGAAGCCACTGCATTAAAGACTCATAATGTGTATCCACAGGACATGTGGTCTGTAACTGCGCAGGAGAGGAATTCGTGGCGGGCTACATCAAACCAGAAGAAGACTGACGACGCAAAAAGAAAATAGTTGTTCGCCATTTATTGTCCGTGTCTGTCTGTTAAGGCTCCTTTTTCCCAGGATTGTTTAGAGATAACAAATTGAAATGTATGGCAAACACTGAGACTACTGTCCCTTCGCAGTGTAAATAATTTAGGCTTCTAAGTGAAAAAAAATGGTTCAAATGGCTCTGAGCACAATGGGACTCAACTGCTGTGGTCATCAGTCCCCCAGAATTTAGAAATACTTAAACCTAACTAACCTAAGGACATCACACACATCCATGCCCGAGGCAGGATTCGAACCTGCGACCGTAGCGGTCAGGCGGCTCCAGACTGTAGCGCCTAGAACCGCACGGCCACTCCGGCCAGCTGCTTCTAACAAGGGAACCTCCCCATCGCACCCACCTCAAATTTAATTATAAGTTGGCACAGTGGATAGGCCTTGAAAAACTGAACACCGATCAATCGAGAAAACAGGAAGAAGTTGTATGAAAAAATAAGCAATATATACAAACTGAGTAGTCCATGCGCAAGATAAGCAACAGTAAGGATAATGTGAGCTCCGGAGTGCCGTGGTCCCGTGGTTAGCGTGAGCAGCTGCGGAGCGAGAAGTCCTTGGCTCAAGTCCTCTCCATCGAGCAGTGTGCGATTTGCAGGGGGGGATGGGGGGGGGGATTTCCCCCCCTCTGCATCAGACCATCCCCTCCTCTGGTTTTAGTTTATGCATGCCAACCTGGGATGTTTATTTCCATGCACTGGAGTAAAACTTTAGATATAATTTAAATTTGCGGAGCCGAACACTGAAAGTTTTAATACAGTCTTACTATTGATACTATTAATATGTTTGCTTATTAATTTTGAAGAAGTGTTATGTAGTAGATAAGCATTTCAAAACATTTAGAACTAAATGACAAGACGACGCACGCCACATTTCCGTAACATGCCACAATGTTGCAAGACGTCGCCCCAGCGTAAACGAGGCTTTCGAGCCAGATCTGTATTGTATGGTGGATGTGATGTGGTGCGCACGAAACTAAAACCTGCAATCAGATCCAAACGCCGTGGAAAACTGTGAAGAGGTGTCATCCTGCAGCAAGATAACGATCGCCCACTTTCTGCCAAACGGACAGCTGACGCAATAAAGGAGTTGAGATCCGAGGTGCTGGAACATCCACCATACAGTCCAGACCTGGCTCCAAGCGATTTTCACATGTTTGGACCCTTAACGGAAGCACTACAGGGGAGAAGATTTGATAGTGATGAAGATGTCATTGCTGCGGTGCAAAATTGGTCACAGATGCAACCGATAAACGTATTTTCTGATGAAATAAAAAAAACTCGTAAAACGTCGGGAAAACTGCATTGAAGTCGAGGGATGTTACGCAGAAAAATAACGCATGTTTCAGTTTTCTATCATCAGAATAAGTACAGCTTTTCACAAATGTACCTTTACTTTTCGGATTCCCCTCGTATACCTGTATGTAGATGATTTTGTAAATAAGCTTTACCTATAATGTACTTTTAAAGATATAACAAGGGATGGCTTTTCTGATAGTGCATACGCGTGAATGGTGAGTTTCGGCATTAACATCTATTTATAAATAACCGTTTAACCACGGGTAACGCCACGGTCCAAGCTAGTAACATATGTAATTATATTAACCCCCTAAGGCATTCCCCCCACTGGTAAAAGCACAAATCGCACACTGCCATCGAATGAAAAGTTTACTTCCTTTATTTTCGCAAACTAATGATCTGTCCGTTCGTTCGTAGACGTCTCTGTTCACTGTAATAAGTTTAGTGTTTGTGTTTTGCGACCGCACCGCAAAACCGTGCGATTAGTAGACGAAAGAACGTGCCTCTCCAATGGGAACCGAAAAAATTTGATCGCAAGGTCATAGGTCAACCGATTCCTCCAGAGGAAAACACGTCTAATATATTCTATACGGCACTGGTGATGGCATGTGCGTCACATGACAGGAATATGTTGTCGATCCACCTAACTTGTACACTTGGCGAATGGGTAAAAAGATTCTTCTACCTTGCCCGATTTAGGTTTTCTTGTTAATGTGATAATCAGTCCCAAAAAAGTGATGAAAACATAAGAGTTTGTCACACAAACTGCAACAAATGAATGCAAGAGTTTCACAGTCGCACAGTTTTCCCTCTGCTCTCTCAAAACACATGTTTTTAACCTTTTCAAATTTTTCCGTGTGCAAACCGTCAAATCCTGCACATGTCCAAGCAAATCTGAACATGTGCTGGAATTTTGGAGATCTAAGATGATTATGTATGAGTGCCTGAACTTTGATAATTGTCTGAAAATAAAAAATGAAACTTTTCATTGAGGGAAGACTTGAACCAAGGACCTTTCGTTCCGCAGCTGCTCGCGCTACACACGGGACCACGGTGCTCCGGAGCTCACATTATTCTTGATGTTGCCTATCTTGCGCATGGACTACTCAGTTTGTATATTTTGCTTATTTTTTCATAGTTCCACACAACTTCTTCCTGTTTTCTCGATTGATCTGTGTTCAGTTTCTGCTCCCGGCGGAGGTTCGAGTCCTCCCTTGGGCATGGGTGTGTGTGTATGTCCTTAGGTTAATTTAGGTTAAGTAGTGTGTAAGCTTAGGGACTGATGACCTTCGCAGTTAAGTCCTGTAAGATTTCACACACATTTGAACATTTGTGTTCAGTTTTTCAAGGGCTATCCACTGTGCCAACTTATAACTAAATCTGAGGGGGATGCGACGGTGAGGTTCCCTTGTAAGTCAATGCAGTCAAAAGATACATATCTCTCACATATTTCGATACTCGCAGACTCACTCATCAAAACCAACAGATGAATGAAACACACATTTATTGGGCCTGGAGGTGTAGCGGTAAAGTGCATGCCTCGAAACTGCGATGTCGCGGATCGAATCTCTGTCGGACGACGCATTTTTCTGTCTTCGTTTTAACCTCACCTTCGTCTCTCAACGACGTGTATAGTCACAAAACACAATGGGTGGTTCGGACTCCACGTTGCACGTTGAAGAGAACGTCCCCTTTCCGCAGTTGGACAGCTAGGGTTTGTCATGGGCACTACAGCGTCCAGTAGGCAGCCTGCACCAGGCCAATGAATCACAAGAAATTATTGCTATCATATCTATATACATCATCACAGCGCGAGGCCTACTGGCACTTTTTAAGCTCTGGTCAATGAGACTGTCGAATTCTTAATAAACCGAGTGCCAGATCACAGCCTTATTTTAACTGGTTACGCTGTCCGAGAACGTAACGTTTGCACCACGATACTGGTCTCGTCGTATTCCATTTCATGACTGTATTCAGATAGCTCTCGGCAACAGTTGATTTCATTGGTTCTTTTAATCGGTGGTGTCGCTGATGTCCCGCAGCACGCGTCGGAAATCGAACTCTCCTACAAATAGCGCTGCAATACCACACAGCTAATTTGGACTCCAGGCAGAGGGTACACATAATACACAAAACACAGTTCGTAGTAACTGAAGAAGACTGTGCATAAAAGTGAAAAGCACACATTAGTCAGTTATGCTCAGAAAATCTGAACGATCAACCAGAATATTAATTACGGAGACATATTTTTCGATGTGATACACTACGTGACCAAAAGTATCCTGACACCCCCAAAAACATACATTTTTCATATTAGGTGCATTGTGCTGCGACCTACTGCCAGCTATTCCATATCAGCAACCTCAGTAGCCAACAGACATGGTGAGAGAGCAGAATGGGGCGCTCCGCGGAACTCACGGACTTCGAACGTGGTCAGGTGACTGGGTGTCTCTTGCTCATACGTCTGTACGCGAGATTTCTACACTCCTTAACATCCCTAGGCCCACTGTTTCCGATGCGATAGTGAAATGGAAACGTGAAGGGACACGTACAGCACAAAAGCGTGCAGGCCGACCTCGTCTGTTGACTGACAGAGACCGCCGACAGTTGAAGAGGGTTGTAATTTGTAATAAGCACACATCTATCCAGACCATCACACGGGAATTCCAAACTGCATCAGGATCCACTATGACAGTTAGGCGGGAGGTGAGAAAACTTCGATTTCATGGTCGAGCGGCTGCTCATAAGCCACACATCACGCTGGTAAATGTCAAACGACTCCTTGCTTGGTGTAATGAGCGTAAACACTGGACGATTGAACAGTGGAGAAACGTTGTGGGGAGTGACGAATCACGGTACGTAATGTGGCGATCTGATGGCAGGGTGTGGGTATGGCGAATGGCCGGTGAATGTCATCTGCCAGCGTGTGTAGTGCCAACAGTAAAATTCGGAGGCGGTAGTGTTATGGTGTGGTCGTGTCTTTCATGGATGGGGCTTGCACGCCTTGTTGTTGTGCGTAGCACTATCACAGCACAGGCCTGCATTGGTGTTTTAAGCACCTTCTTGCTTCCCACTGTCGAAGAGGAATTCTGGGATGGTGATTGCAACTTTCAACACGATCGAGCAGGTATTCATAATGGACGGCATTTGGCGGAGTGGTTACACGACAATAACATCCCTGTACTGGACTCGCCTGCACAGAGTCCTGACCTGACTCCTATAGAACACCATTGGGATGTTTTGGAACTCCGACTTCGTGCCAGGCCTCACCGACCGACATCGATACCTGTCCTCAATGCTGCACTCCGTGAAGAATGGGCTGACGTTCCCCAAGAAACCTTCCAGCACATGACTGAACGTATGTCTGCGAGAGTGGAAGCTGTCATCAAGGCTAAGGGTGGGCCAGCACCATATTGAATTCCAGCACTACCGATGCAGGGTGCCACGAATTTATAAGTCATTTTAAGCCAGGTGTCCAGATACTTTTGATCACATAGTGCAATTATTAAAAGAGTACGACTACCCTTAGTACTTAGTTGTTGACTAACAATAACTTTCTAAGCCAAAACCACATCGTATCTTAAATAAACTTCAGTGTACATTGTCGAACAGAATATTCGTGCCTTGTAGTTCCTAGTTGGCCACACGGCTGAAGGCTGTATGTTGCCCCCAAACGGAGCGCCGTAAAGGGAGAGACGGAGGTGGAGAAGCGGCGATAGGAAACAGTGGCGCCGGACCCCAGTCGTTCTGTAATCACGCCCTTTGTGCCGTTAACAGTTCCGACTCATCAGCTCCCTGCTCAAATTAAATTACTCCCTCCTGACGAGAAAACAACCCTTCTGTTTTTCTGGCCCTTTGGCAATTTGTTCCGGAACAAAAAATAAAGGGCGAGCGGAGCGTCGCGGGGTGGTGTGAGCGCCGTGCCGCGCCAGGCGTCGCCCTTCGCCCTTCGCCCTTCGCCCTTTGTGACCGCCAGCAGCCACGGCGGCCGACGCCGACGCCGACGTGTCCGTCGCTCGATCGACGCCTTTCTGTGTGGCCGGCGGCCTGCCTTCCAGGCGCAGCTTGCGTCCCCTCTCTAAAGCCTGTCGGAAGTCAAAGACAGACGTGGAACCGAAATTCTCGTACCTCACGCCAAATGCCGGTAATGTTACCTTCCAGAAAACTTACAGCCTATATGATCTGGTTGAATCAACAGCATTCGTGACACAACCAGTTTTTTATTTCATTTATTAAACGTTGTATTGAAGCAAGTTCGTACAGAAATTTGATCTTTCCTTTCAAACAGTTATAAAAGGCATTAATCCAGTTTGAGATCTAATATTAAAGAGTCAGACAAATTCCTGCTTCACAGTACATTACAACAATATTAAATATAGATAAATTATTTAAAGATGTCAATACTTCTCCAAACAAATAATCGACCTTAGTGTTTATTTTAAGGAAAGTTACTGGAAATCATTAATTCTGGTTTTAGAACAAGTTGTTCAGAGACATCAGTACTTACCTAAATTAATTACTAAACACCAATGTTTGGGTTAGAGAAAAATACTAGTAAAGGGACATCATAACAGGAGGGAAAGCGTTCACACATATGACAAACATTGCTTATGAACAAGCCACTCAGCGGCTGATAACATGCTCCGACGTCTCCAGAAAAATTCGGGACGCCTCACAAACTGACGCACTTTGTACACAGGCTCATCCTCTGTAGAACATAGACGCAAACAGATCTCCATCGACATGAACACTGACTGACACTGAGGGTCCCATCGCAAGATCCAGTAACCCTTAAGTGATTAAAGAGCGCACAACGCCAAATCTCCTGCAACTTTCTTTAAATTTCGGATCAGAACAAACAAGCTGGTGCGCACCCAAATGTGTTACAGAGCGAAGCAACAAGCCAACTGGTGGGACCGCCCCCCCCCCCCCCCACCAAAAAAAAGTGAAGGGAAAGCGGAAATTACTTCACTGTTCAAATTAAGTGCGCTACGAAATTTTACAAGGGGGCTACTGCGATGAGTCAAATCCTCGTGACATTCTCTCACACAACAAGACAACACACTGTAATAATTATCTTAAAACATCAGTAAGGTACAATAACATTTTAAAAACTAAACAAGACATAACGGACTGAGCAAAAGGCAGGCGTTAAACTCGGGTGACTGCCCCTCCAATAGAAGACTGGTACAACACGCGGTCAGAAAACAAGATGATACAAATGATGATTAATTTATACAAAGGACTAGCCCAGTACTCTTGGCAAACTTAAACGCGCCTAGAAATAGTCTAGAGAAAAGTTACGATCGTTAATTCTTGATCGAACTTACAACTGTGACTGCTCTTCACTTAAAACTTCCGGGTTGATAGGCCGTGGTCGATGTATAAAACTCTCCCCCGACGTTTCGTCTCCGACTGCGGAAGAAATCCTCCGAGGTAAAGCGGCGGACTGCCTTTACCTCGGAGGATGTCTCCCTCAGTCGTAGACGAAATGTCAGGAGAGAGTTTTATACATCGACCACGGCCTAACAGCCGGGAAGTTTTAAGTGAAGACGATACCGGCCGTGGAAGCCTACATTGTATGATCGAACTGTGAATGCTGGTATAACAGGTGGTTAATCCATAAGGCAACAAAATGTAATGGTTCACACAAGTGCCTAAAAATAGGCGAATAAACACTCCGTACAGACCCGGCGGTAAACATGACAAACAGGTGGTGTCAGTAATTTGGAGCTCCACCGTGATTAAATACAACTCTTGCAACCACACGCAACGCACAGTCAGTATACAAGCATATCTATGAAACTCATTACCAAAGAAATAGGAATAAACTACCAGTAAAATTTCTTCAAAATCTGAAGCATTAAGGATACACACCTTGAAATAGCCATAAAACAATCCACACTGCAGCAGCGTTTAAAAAAGGAGCGTTAAAGCACTTCAGATAGGTACATATTAATGGAAATTCAAGCAAGGAAGGCTGAGCAGTGATCGTTAATACTTTTGCTACCTGATCCTCGGTGGGACGCAGTTAACAGATCCAAGCACAAGTCGAATTTGGGTCGAATGGCCGTAGTGCGAACAGTGTGAGAAAAAAATCAGGCACACACGTGCACAACAATATTGTCACAGGCTTTTACCCGGCGAGCACGAACCACTGAAGTTCTCAAAGCTGCCACCCAACGTAGTGGTGAAAGGTCACGGTGGGGACGAAGCACGAAGCAGCCCGCAGCGCCCGGCGCCCTCCCCTGTGCGTGTACTGGAGCGGCACCCCAAGGAGGTGTCTGGTGAAACAATCCCACCTGGAGACAAGCGACCAGTGTCATCCTGTTGGCCAGGCGGTTCCACCTTGATCCGTTTGCGTTGCCTTCATTAATTGCCACCAAAGTATGCGCCACGTGCTCTGGCTACACACCAGGCAAAGAACGTCAGGATCCGCAGTACGGGTCCACGCGAACACAATACAGAGCGAGGCGGCCGTTTTACTCTTCATCGTCGTTACGCCGCCCCCGTCCCCCCGTCTTCAAGCAGAGGGTCTTCACGTCCCAATGCCTTCCTGTCGTCGTCACTGACCGGGCCTCTCACCCGCTCCCTCTGGCCAAAGATAACCACTTCCGGAACGCGACGTGTGCCATCGTCAGAAAAATTAACGTCTGACATCAAGCCAGTGAGTTTGTTGGGTAACGTCATTTGTCAAATGACCCGTGACCGACCAGTTGAGAACATTTCTTACACAGAAAATGACGCAAGATAAAGGAAACGGTTGACATATTAATCTCAGGGAGTGGCATTCCCAAGAGGTGAAGTTCTGAGAGCACGGATAGGATTTTGAAGTTTCATCATCGAAAATTCCGCTTCCAATTTCTCATCATCCACTGGATTTCATCAAAAATACAATGAAAATTATGTTCGTGATGAAGGAAATGAGGAAGATAATTGATTCTGAAATAATTGAAAACAACTAAGTATAACAAATAGCTCAATTTTTGCCAGCAAACATGAATGCAGTAAACTTATATTTTATCTCTCCGAGCTCACACAGGAAAAATGTGCAAAGGCATTTACATGAAGTTGTAATTGTATATATTCGCCAGGCGAACTTGTGTCGAGGTCTGGTGAGCCGGCCAGTTTGTGGATGATTTTTAGGCGGTTTTACATCTGCCTCGGCGAATGAGGGCTGGTTCTCCTATTCCGCCTCAGCTACACTATGTTGGCGAATGGTGCCCAAAACAATTTCTACACGTACACGTACACCAGCATTACTCTATCACGCAAACATAGGGGTTACATTCGTCTGGTGTGAGACGTTCCCTGGGGGAAGGGGGGGGGGGGGGGGAGGGTTGTCCACCGGGGGCCCTGGGTTCGGTGTGGGGCGGCGGGGGGTGAAGTGGACTGTGGTAGTCGTCGTGGGGTTGTGACCACTGCGGCTGCGGCGGGGATGGAGCCTCTCCGTCGTTTCTAGGTCCCCGGTTAACATAACAACATACCTTATATATGAAAAGTATCACAAGTCAGAATGTGCACTATTGTTAAATGCCCCCAGAACACCAGCCAGTAGCATAGTTGAAGCAACACTGTTCTTGCCCAGGCGAATCATGAAGTAGGCTACAACAAAACTGACGCAGAAACTAAAAGAAAGAAAGAAATATTATTAGGAAAATATAAGGTCCCAAAATTACTGATGGAGAAAGTTATAGGTTGAGAAGTAATAAGGAAATGCAGGAATACACAGACATTCATGGTGACATGAGAAAACAAAGACAAATTTAATGGCACATTAAAAGAACGTCACCCACTAGGTTGACAAAACAAATAGCAAAATTCTACGGAAACAGAAGTAAGGCCAAAACTGACTCAATTAAATGGATCGCTCCGATCAAGTAACCGGTATAAATCAGGCAGATGTTACAGATAGAAAAACATTCAGATGAGAGATACTTGATTGGAAAGTTGGTGAGAGGGAAATTAGAAAACGGTCTGGAACGTCATGATCTGATGAAAGGAAGATACTTAATTCTGGAAGGATGAAACAAATTTGGACACAAAGGAAGGCCAACCATCAAAAGCGACGTTGAATGATTATGCCTCGCATGGGCCCATACGTGAATAATAATAAAATCGACACAACTGCCTTGAAGTGGACAAATTGAGAGATACAGATATGACTTCTTTCGTGCATCTTGGGTCACTTCTTCCCGTCGCTAGCCTGACGCAGGACAACATCCCAGAACGTTGAGGCACTGCGTGAGGCTTCTTCACCTGTGTCACTTCTCTTGCCGGAGTGCGATATAAGTGAATATGAAAGAAAGTTAACTAAATTCCATCCGAACAGGCTTCGGAAGGTCCAGTGGTATCGACCGACCGCCGTGCCATCCACAGCCGATAGGCTTCACTGGACGCTGGTATGGAGTGGCACGTGGTCAGCCCACCGCTCTCCCGGTCGTTGTCAGTTTCCGTGACTGGAGCCGCTACTTCCCAGCCAGGTAGCTCCTCAATTGGCCTCACAAGGGCTGAGTGCACTCCTGTTGACGACGTCGCTCGGCAGATCTGGACGGTTGCCCATTCCGGCTCCAACCCAGCCCGTAAGCGCTTAGCTTCGGTGATCTGATTGGAAATTGTATGACCACGGCAACGAGTGTCTTAACATAAGCGAATATAGGAGGGATAATTTCAGCCACTCCAGGAAGGAAGTTGACGAACACACAGTGCCTCAACGTTCTGGGATGTTGTCCTGTGTCAGGCTAGCGACGGGAAGAATGTTTCCACAGCTGAGCTGTTTGTAGTATTTGTGCTTCAAAGACGCGAAGAAGGCAGCCGCCAAGTTAACCAAACGATTAGATCAGTGATCGCTATTGCCGTTTCTGCATCTAGGGGTTGGAGCATAAGGTAAGTTACGAAAAAAAAATTCAGTTTGACTGGTTGAACTTGAACACCATAAATTTAGAAAAGGGGAATACGTTTTTCTGTTTTAAGTGTGGTGCAAGTTAGAAATCTCATTTGCCAGCAATAAACCAGCAGAGACCATTGGTTGCATCATTATAAGCCAAATTTAATTTCTGATAGATGAAGAATTGCCCAGTAGTATCTCAGTTGCATCGACGTCAAAGACCTAACCGACATCCTTGGTTGTTGAGTAAATTGTTTAGGACATCTGTTCTTCCGTTACCTAAACGTAATTTCCTGTACCAACTAAAATCCTTTGGTTATGAAATTATGCAGAAAGGCTAGACACTGATAGTTGCTTTAATAATGAAAAATCCTTGTACAACTCAAGAGATATCGAATATAACTCACGAAAGGAGAAAATATAGAACTGCATAAAATGATGCAGACAAAAGAGAACTTAGACATCCAGAAATGAGATTAACAGGAAGTGCAAAATGGCTAAGCAGGACGTTCTGGAGAAGAAACAAGACTGTAGAAGGCTGCATGATCATGCGGAAAATAGATGCAGTCTACAAAAGTATTAAAGAGAGCTATGGAGTAAAGGGAAATAGTTGTAGGAATATCAAGAACTCAGAAAACAAGTCTGTACTAGGCAAAGAAAGCAAATCTGAAAGACGGGCAGAATACATTCTCCACAATTGAAATAAAACTGAGGACAAAATTCTTTTGCCTGTAGTAGCATTGAATTTCCAGTTATGATGTTTGGCCATACTTCATTTTTAATGTGTCCATCATCATTATATTAGTCTTCTATATGTTTATTTTCAGTTTGTGTCCAGCCAAGACGTTGGCCAACATTTTTAACATCATGTCCTTTTCAGAATCTGCTAAGACTGCTATATCATCAGCTGGTTGGTTGGTTTTTAGGTAAGGACCGGGAAGGAAGTCGGCCGTGCCCTTTCAAAGGAACCATCCCGGCATTTGCACGAAGCGATTTAGGGAAATCACGGAAATCCTAAATCAGGATGACCAAACGCGGGTTTGAATCGTCGTCCTCCAGAATGCGACTCCAGTGAGCTAACGACTGCGCCTCCTCGCTCGGTAATTTTTGTTTTTTTGGGTCATCAGTCTTCTGTCTGGTTTGATGTGGCCCGCCACGAATTCATTTCCTGTGCCAACCTCTTCATCTCAGAGTAGCACATGCAACGCAAGTCCTCAGTTATTTGGTGGATGTATTCCAATCTCTGTCTTCCTCTACAGTTTTTGCCCTCTACAGTTCCCTCTAGTACCATGGAAGTCATTCCCTCATGTCTTAACAGATGTCTTATCATCCTGTCCCTTCTCCTTATCAGTGTTTTCCATATACTCTTTTCCTCTCCGATTCTGTGCAGACCTCCTCATTCCTTACCTTATCAGTCCACCTAATCTTCAACATTCGTCTGTAGCACCACATCTCAAATGCTTCGATTCTCTTCTGTTCCGTTTTTCCCATAGTCCATGTTTCACTACCATACAATGCTGGACTTCAGACGTACGTTCTTAGAAATTTCTTCCTCAAATTCAGGCCTATGTTTGAAACTAGTAGACTTCTCTTGGCCATGAACGCCCTTTTTGCCATTGCTAGTCTGCTTTTGATGTCCACCTTGCTCCGTCCGTCATTGGTTATTTTACTGCCTAGGTAGTAGAATTCCTTCATCAACTTCGTGGCCATCAACCTTGATGTTAAGTTTCTCGCTATTCTCATTTCTGCTGCATCTCATCACCTTCGTCTCTCTTCGATTTACTCTCAGTCCATATTCTGTACTCATTAGATTGTTCATTCCGTTCAGCAGATCATGTAATTCTTCTTCTCTTTCACTCAGGATAGCAATGTCATCAGCGAATCTTATCATTAATATCCTTTCACCTTGAATTTTAATTCCACTCCTGAGCCTTTCTTTTATTTCCATCATTGCTTCTTCGATGTATAGATTGAACAGTAGGGGGGAAAGACTACATCCCTGTGTTACACCCTTTTTAATCCGAGTATTTCGTTGTTGGTCGTCCACTCTTATTATTCTCTCTTGGTTCTTGTACAAATTGTATATTAGCCGTCTCTCCCTATAGCTTACCCCTACTTTTCTCAGAAATTCGAACGTCTTGCACCATTTTACATTGTGGAACGCTTTTTCCAGGTCGAGAAATCCTATGAACGTTTCATGATTTTTGTTTAGTCTTGCTTCCATTATCAACCGCAACGTCAGAATTGTCTGTCTCTTGCCTTTACTTTTCCTGTAGCCAAACTGAACGTCGTCTAGCACATGCTCAATTTTCTTTTCCATTCTTCTATATATTATTCTTGTAAGCAACGTGGATTCATGAGCTATTAAGCTGATTGTGCGATAATTCTCGCACTTGTCAGCTCTTGCACTTTTCGAAATTGTGTGGATGATATTTTCCGAAAGTCAGATGGTATGTCGCCAGACTCATACATTCTACACACCAACGCGAATATTCGTTTTGTTACCACTTCCAACAATGATTTTAGAAATTCTGATGGAATGTTCTCTACTCCTTCTGCCTTACTTGATCCTAAGACCTCCAAAACTATTTTAAATTCTGATTCTAATACTGGGTCCCCTATCTCTTCTAAATCGACTCCTGTTTCCTCTTCTACCACATCATACAAATATTCCCTCTCATAAAGGCTTTCAATGTATTCTTTCCACCTACCCACTCTCTCCTCTGCATTTAGTAATGAATTTCCCGTTACACTCTTAACGTTACCACACTTGCTTTTAATGTCAACGAAGGTCGTTTTGACTTTCCTCTTTGCTGAGTCTGTCTTTCCGACAGTCATTTCTTTTTCGATACCTTCACATTTTTCCTACAGCCATTTCATCTTCGCTTCATATTTATTTCATTCCTCGGCGACTTATATTTCTGTATTCCTGAGTTTCCCGAAACATTTTTGTACTTCCTCCTTTCATCGATCAAATGAAGTATTTCTTCTGTTACCCATGCTTTCTTCGCAATTACCTTCTTTGTATCTATGTTTTTCTTTCCAACTTCAGTGATGGCCCTTTTGAAAGATGTCCATTCCTCTTCAACTGTACTACCTACTGAGCTATTCCTTATTGCTGTATCTACAGCCATAGAGAACTTCAAGCGTATCTCGTCTTTCCTTAATACTTCTGTATTCCACCTCTCTACGTATTGATTCTTCCTGACTAATGTCTGTAACTTCAGCCTACACTTCTTCACCACTAAATTGTGACCTGAGTCTATATCTGCTGGGTATGCCTTACAATCCTGTATCAGATTTCGGAATCTCCTTCTCACATTATGTAATTTAACTGAAATCTTCACGTATCACATGGCCTTTTCCAAGTATACCTCCTCCTTTTGTGATTCTTGAACAGAGTATTCGCTATTACTAGCTGAAACTTGTTACAGAACTCAATGAGTCTTTCTCCTCTCTCATTCCTTGTTCCAAGCCCATATTATCCTGTAACCTTTTCTTCTATTCCTTCCCATGACTATTAGATTTTCGTCTCCCTTTATGTATTGTATTACTCTTTCAATATACTCATATACTTTCTCTATCTCTTCATCTTCAGCTTGCGACGTCAGCATATATACCTGAATTATCGTTGTCGGTGTTGGTTTGCTATCGATTCTGATAAGAACAACCCTATCACTGAACTGTTCACAGTAACACACTCTCTTCCCTACCTTCCTATTCATAACGAATCCTACTCCCGTTATAGCATTTTCTGCTGCTGTTGATATTACCCTATACTCATCTGATCAGAAATCTTTGTCTTCTTTCCATTTCACTTCACTGACCCCTACTATATATAGATTGAGCTTTTGCATTTCCCTTTTCAGATTTTCCAGTTTCCCTACTACGTTCAAGCTTCTGACATTCCACGCGTCGATTGGTAGAACGTTATCCTTTCGTTGATTATTCAATCTTTTTCTCATGGTTACCTCCCCCTTGTCAATCCCATTCCGGAGATCCGAGTGGGGTACAATTCTGGAATCTTTTGCCAATGGAGAGATCATCATGACACTTTTCAATTACAGGCCACATGTCCTGTGGATACACGCTATGTGTCTTTAATGCAGTTGTTTCCGTTACCTTCTGAATCCTCATTCCGTTGATCACAGCTGATTCTTCCTCCTTTAGGTGCAGTTTCCCACCCCTAAGGGAAGAGAGTACCCTGAACCTCTGTCCGCTCCCCCGCCCTTTTTGACAAGGCCGTTGGCAGAACGAGGGTGACTTCTTATGTCGGAAGTCTTTGGCCGCCAATGCTGATCATTAATCAAAATGTAAGCAGTGGCGGGATTCGAACCTGGGACCAAGGACGGTTTGATTACCAACCGAAGACGCTACCACATATTTTTTCGTTATTTTGTTCGGTATTGTTCGTTGCGTTTGGTCTGGGAAGACGTCACATGACATCCGTTCAAGTTGATCGTTGATTCCTTTACTCAGTTTTATTTTTTACTACAGGGGGCCACCGCCTCTCTGACCGAACACGCTGAGCTATCGTGCCGGCACCACTAGACCATGGGTGCTGTACTAGCTTGGTGTATCAACACCATCAAAGCGGTAAACATTAATGGTAAACTAGTACGTTGTCTCCTATTTACTGATGATATACTCGCTCGGTGTATCATCAGTAAATAGGAGACAATGTACTAGTTTACCATTAATGTTTAACCCCTTTCATGCTGCTTTTCATTGTTTGTACTGCACTTTCTATAAATAAATAAAATAAATAAATTGGAAGAGAGAGGATAACGCTTTCAGACACTTCTTCTTATTCAAGCCTCTTTCTAAGTGCCATTGATATCTATTTCTGTACTCCAGTATAGATTGAGAATCAATCTTTTATCTCTCCAATCTGCAACTCTGTTCAGTTTCCGAACAGTATCTTCCAATCCACTCTCAAAAGCCTTCTCTAGGTCAATGCATGAGGCATATGTTTTCCTCTTCATCTCAATTGCTCTTTCAAAGATCATTCGTAGTGTCATTGTAACTTCACTGGTTCCTTTTCCTCTTCGAAATTGGCCTTCTCGTAAATATTGGTTGACTTTTTTAATCTTTCTTTAACAACTTTGAGTACAATTTTTGAAGCATGGCTTAGTAACGCCAAGGTTCTATAATTTGATCAATTATGGCATTTTCTTTCATGTGTATGTTATTCATTTTCAATTTCAGTATATCACCTTTATAGCAGACACACAAAAATTTCTACAGTTGTTCTTTCACCGTATATTCAGAATTTTTTAATGACTCCGCAGGGATATTATCTTTCCATTCACTTCGTTGTTGTTCAAATTGTTTAAAGCATTGTTGAATTCTGACATTGCAAACTGTGGTCCTGTGAATTCATTTTCCACATCTTCTCCATCATAGTAGTTATTCAATATATTCTTTCCATCTATTTCCTGTTTTTTCAGGTTTGAACTGATTGTTAACGTCCTGAGCGTCTAATTATCTTGTCACGAGTTCTGTATTCAAACTGTAGTGATCTAATTTCTTAGTAAAACTTGTCTATATTTGCTGCTGCTATGAGTCCCACAATCTCTCTACTCATTCGTCTCATTCATTTATTTCCATGCGGCACTCAGTTGTTGCGTATTTTTTTTGTTTTGTATCAGTCTACTTTTCTCAATCTTTTTCGTTCTTTCAAGAGATTCAGTACTTCGTGTGTCATCCTTAGATTTCTTGGCTTTAGTTTCTTCTTCCCTAGTAAAAGGGAGGGACGCAGGAGATATGTGAACTATGTTTCCTGTTAGCAATCCCTGACTAGTTAAAATTACTTTACTGAGCACAGATTCTAAACGAGGTGATTTAATTTATCTTATAATCACTGTAATGGCTCTTCTGAACACGTAACATTTGCTGACTAAAAGTCTGGTTTTGATACAAGATTAATCCTACCCGATAACTGAATTACATTAGATTTTAGCACAATGGATATCACGTCTTGAAACAAGCAATTCAGGAAAGGCAACGTCTTGTAAGACACTCATTCACTTTAAATGCGAAGATTTTAGACTAGGTTAGGTGACTGTTATTGACATTAAATGAAACAACAAGTTTACTGTTACCAGTCACTGTGTATTTATCTCCACGACGCCTTTTGCGTACAAAATATGACAATATATATGTGATGTGTTACGACAATGAAAGGAACCGATGTCCACTGGAGACAGTGGCACAAGTTACTCCAAAAAATCGTAACACAACACACACACAAATGTTATACCAACAAATGTAAATCCACCTGACGATGGAGGTTTAAACCTTTAAAACCGTCGTGGAGGTAAATAAACAGTGGCTGGTAACAGTAAACGTGTTATTTCATTTAACTCTAAGTTCAATTGTATTACGAATTTCTCTTTCCTTGGATTACTCCACTTGTTATCATTTTCAGCATTACAAAAATACTGATCTTTAATACTGATCTTTTGAGGTAAGAGGGTTGGAATCTAGTAGGTAATGACTTGGATAATGGTAAAGCACTTACATAAATCAAAAGTACCCATTCTCACGAATGGTATATATTTATTTCATCAGGTTATCTTCCATTCAGAAGGCTGTTGCACGCAGCGACTGTTATATTGATTTGTAAATAATAGATTTCAGCTCTCAGTCGTCCTTTTTAAATTTTATTGGCTGATCTAGATTTCGGCTAGAAACTAGCCATTTTCAATGCACTATCATTTTTGATCAATGCATGTAATGCCTGTTGGTCGGGCTTCATCAACAGTTCATTGAATCAAGGAACTGTGGATGAAGCCCGACCAACAGGCATTACATTCATTTATCAAAAATGATAGTGCATTAAGAATGGCTAGTTTCTAGCCGAAATCTAGATCAGCCAATAAAATTTAAAAAGGATGACTGATAGCTGAAATCTATTATTTACATGATATTTTCTTACTTAAAGTCTAAAAACTGGCGGCCACAATCTGGAATATATTTAATACGTTCTCCACATAAAGACACAGAGTAAATAGTAGTGCTCTAGATAATCCCTTCATGAGCAACTGTCATAGAGTTATGTGAATGCACAAGATGTGGCGGAAAGTGGAAATTACTAATTCCCAATGGTTGATACGAATGCAAAAATCAAACTTGCACTAATGTCGTTAATAAACAGTGGGAAATTGTGTCAATTACTAATAAGTAACAGCAAACTGAGTAAAGCACAACATCACAGAGTGGCAAAGGAAGCTTATGCCAGATATATGCACATTTACAAAGTCTTAAATAATTCAAGAAAGTTGTTACTGAAAAATAATTCAGGTAACATGTAAGTAGTCATTTTACTCAGATGTTAATATTCTACACAGTGCAACGTCCAATATACACTCCTGGAAATGGAAAAAAGAACACATTGACACCGGTGTGTCAGACCCACCATACTTGCTCCGGACACTGCGAGAGGGCTGTACAAGCAATGATCACACGCACGGCACAGCGGACACACCAGGAACCGCGGTGTTGGCCGTCGAATGGCGCTAGCTGCGCAGCATTTGTGCACCGCCGCCGTCAGTGTCAGGCAGTTTGCCGTGGCATACGGAGCTCCATCGCAGTCTTTAACACTGGTAGCATGCCGCGACAGCGTGGACGTGAACCGTATGTGCAGTTGACGGACTTTGAGCGAGGGCGTATAGTGGGCATGCGGGAGGCCGGGTGGACGTACCGCCGAATTGCTCAACACGTGGGGCGTGAGGTCTCCACAGTACATCGATGTTGTCGCCAGTGGTCGGCGGAAGGTGCACGTGCCCGTCGACCTGGGACCGGACCGCAGCGACGCACGGATGCACGCCAAGACCGTAGGATCCTACGCAGTGCCGTAGGGGACCGCACCGCCACTTCCCAGCAAATTAAGGACACTGTTGCTCCTGGGGTATCGGCGAGGACCATTCGCAACCGTCTCCATGAAGCTGGGCTACGGTCCCGCACACCGTTAGGCCGTCTTCCGCTCACGCCCCAACATCGTGCAGCCCGCCTCCAGTGGTGTCGCGACAGGCGTGAATGGAGGGACGAATGGAGACGTGTCGTCTTCAGCGATGAGAGTCGCTTCTGCCTTGGTGCCAATGATGGTCGTATGCGTGTTTGGCGCCGTGCAGGTGAGCGCCACAATCAGGACTGGATACGACCGAGGCACACAGGGCCAACACCCGGCATCATGGTGTGGGGAGCGATCTCCTACACTGGCCGTACACCACTGGTGATCGTCGAGGGGACACTGAATAGTGCACGGTACATCCAAACCGTCATCGAACCCATCGTTCTACCATTCCTAGACCGGCAAGGGAACTTGCTGTTCCAACAGGACAATGCACGTCCGCATGTATCCCGTGCCACCCAACGTGCTCTAGAAGGTGTAAGTCAACTACCCTGGCCAGCAAGATCTCCGGATCTGTTCCCCATTGAGCATGTTTGGGACTGGATGAAGCGTCGTCTCACGCGGTCTTCACGTCCAGCACGAACGCTGGTCCAATTGAGGCGCCAGGTGGAAATGGCATGGCAAGCCGTTCCACAGGACTACATCCAGCATCTCTACGATCGTCTCCATGGGAGAATAGCAGCCTGCATTGCTGCGAAAGGTGGATATACACTGTACTAGTGCCGACATTGTGCATGCTCTGTTGCCTGTGTCTATGTGCCTGTGGTTCTGTCAGTGTGATCATGTGATGTATCTGACCCCAGGAATGTGTGAATAAAGTTTCCCCTTCCTGGGACAATGAATTCACGGTGTTCTTATTTCAATTTCCAGGAGTGTATCATTAGCTGTGAAACCATAAACACATGGTTGGTCAGCTAGTGGCATGTGGTGGTAATGAACAAAAAACGGTCCAACATTCATAGAAAAAATCGTTTAAAGCAGTCCAAACTATCACACAAGCCTCCCATTAATCTTTACTAGTGAGCCAAACAAAGGAGTAGACACAGTGGATGGTGGGTGAAGCCCATACTACAGATACACTACTCTTAAGAAAATCCCAAAAAATTGGAAGAACTTTCTCTGAAATGTTCTGGCAGGCGAGTGATGTAAGCACATAGCACACATTTCCTAGAAATCCACATGCATACTAAAATCACCCGAGTCAATCATTCACAACACTGTAAACAGCCGAGCTATCTCACACCAGGTTTCTAAATGTTGATTCCTGAAGGTGAGCGCACTCCTCACTATTCCAGTTGCCATGTATCTTAACTGTTCCTGGGTAGTAATTAACACATACTATGTTGTTATTTAGTAACACAGGTGACATTTGACGGTTGAACATTGCACATATATCTGAGAAATTCTGACAAAGCACATGCGATTCGTTGTAGGGAAACATTACATTCATACCAGTACATCCAAGATTATCAACTTTTATCTGTACATTGAACCTACTATCTGAGGATGAACCTATAATCAAACATTTACCGTCACATGCATTTAGATTGTACGTTATACAGAATAATATACCGCAATAGGCGAGAAATGCCATGGTAGAGATATGACAAGTGGTGTTGATGATGGTGGTAAGGGGATCTCAATGCCTGGGAACTGTTACTAAATATAAGGTAGCCCATCTCTGTGCTCCTGCTCCTGGGCTTCATACACTGACTGTGTTTCCTGAGGTGTCTGCTGCAACGGTGGTGGTACAGAATAGTCGAACAGCAGGTCCAGTAAATCAGGAAGACCGCCTGTTGGTTGCTGCTGTCGCAGTGTCTGGTCAGCAGCTCACTGACCTACAATAAATAACGAAATATAAGTATGATCGAATTTATTAGTAACAACCTTAAAAATTAGTAATTGCTGGACACAAACTTACTGACAGTCTTCTTCTGCATTTTGAAGTTAGCGGCTGGTTCTCGCTGATGGCGCTTCATATTGATTATCTCACTACAGAGCACAGTTCTTGAATGATCCCTATTGATCGTCCTGATCCTCTCACTACAGAGTCACACAATTTCTCTAAAATAATAAGGCTCGAGAAATTATTGTTAATAAACAATATATATTATTATTTATAAATAAATATTAAAGGAAACCTTATCTTTCGACGACAAAGATTTTTCTGCTTTCACTACAGAGCACAGGCATGAATGAGCCCTATTGGGTTATTGGGTGGGGGAGGGGAGGGGAGGAGAGTGAGGGAGAGGCTGGAGGAGAGGTTGAGGGAAGGGGGAAGTGTTTCCCTTGAATATGACGTGTGCAGTTGGATCAGCTGTAATATGACACTGGAGTAATTGCTGGTGGATGCTTAGTCAGTGATTTGAGCCAGAATGCTCACTGGTACGCTGTATCTAAACGTCATGGAGAAGCCATTAGTTTTGCCATGAGTTATCGATAATTAAGATGGTAATTACTGATCACATTGTTTTTTCACCCATTAGAACAACTGCTACATCGCTTGACCGTGGCTTTTCTTTACAAACAAAACTAACTTAATAATAATCTTATACGAAGTTTCCCTTGCCTTTTTAACTAGTTTCTGATATACCTAGTACATCTAGCTCTACATGTTTCATGTATCTTCTATTTTTCGACTTTGAATAGTATTTTCTTATTCCATGTTGCAATTTTAAACGTTCTATTAATTTCAGTTTGCCAATTATTTCGCTGAATGATGACCTGAGAAGCCTTCCTGTGGTCCCATACCCTCTTCGATAATAAGCTCCGATGCGCATGATCAGTGGTCTGATTTATTTCCTGCTCTCTGTCCATTCTGGCTCTGTAACCCTTAGGGGCCTTTAATGCAATGGTCTTCTTTTGCCTTTATATTCTCCTGTCGTTGATCTTCCTTGACATTCATACGACTTTAGTAACAATTTATCAATAGCAGGACAAGAGATTGTCCTAACTTTCTCACTGCTGTCATGAGGAAGGCGACCGCGTTTACAGCCAATCATTCTGTCCCAATTTGCGTTACCTGCCTATGGCGTTCACCCCTAACCACGGGAGTATCACTTCATAGGAATATAGGGTGGTACACTGCAGAAAACAAGTTGTGCTTCACCACCCTCCCTCTGTTAAGCACGAAGCAGAGGGACAGGTTCCTATACGTAGGGGATCAATGAAGACACAAATGGAATAAATACATGTGTTTTTAAAGTATTCTGCTTTCCAGCGAAAACGTAAAATAGCGGGATGAAAACTGAGGGAAGTCTGCAGCTTTAGTTTTCATATATAGAATATTTTCCTACCGCTGCAAACATTAACCTGTTTCACTCTCTTATAGAAGATTTTTAAACTGGACCTAAAAAGTACATCATTCATTTTAAATACATATAGAACCTTTAACGGGTGCTAGACGATGACCACTATGAGAGGAAAGATAACTAAGTGAGCAGTGTACGCAATTGCTAGTTACATTATTGATCAAAAGGATCCGGACACTCCTGAGTGACGCAGAAGGGATCACTGTATAAGATGCGGATTTTCTCATGTAAAAGGAGGTGGAAAGTGTTGTACTGTCAGTACAGAAGCAATAACACCAGAATAGGTCGGTCAGGAGAGCTCAGAGGTTTCGATTGTCGAACAGCCACTGGTTGTCACAAAGCCACTGGGGAAATTTCATCCTGTCTATTGCTGCCAAATCTGATTGTTAGTGATGTGGAAACGCTAAGGAACAACCACGGGTCAGGGACTGTCGAGCATTGCGGAGGGAGGTTGTAAAAAATCGCATGAAACCAACGAAAAGAATCACTCATTAGGTCTGGCCGCGGGGTTAGCAGCGCTGTCTTAGGCGCCTTGCCACGGTTCGCGCGGTTTCCCCGGCCAACGTTCGAGTCCTCCCTCGGGCATGGTGCGTGTCTTCTCCTTAGCGTAAGTTAGTTTAAGTTAGATTTAGTAGTTTTTAAGCCTAGGGACCGGAGAACTCAGCAGTTTGGTCCCATAGTAACTTACCACCACCACCACTCATTAGCTCCAAAATACTACAAACAGTCCAGCTAGAACAATGACTGTGCGTGAGGAGTTAAAAGGAATGGAGTACATTGTTCGAGAAGCTGCTCTTAGATCATACAGTTCTGTATTCAGTGCTAAGCGACGCTTGAGGTACTGTAAAGAGAGACGCCAGTGGACAGTAAATGACTTGACAGTACTTACTAACTACCGCTGCTTGTATGGAGCGTTATGGCTGTCCATATCAGTGAAGAGACGCTTTATGCTGAACGTTGCCAGGGTGCAGGGGGAGTATGTTTTTGTCCATCGTGTTGTAGCGGAACGAGCCGCTGCCTGGCGATGTGCAGAACCCGACACCGAATCGGCATCTGTAATACCCAGAGAACACCGGAAATTTTTTGTTGACAGAAATCGGTTGAAATTAGTCGCGGATAATTTTTAGAGGTTGATCATGGCTGGTTTCTGAGTTTTTTCGTTATGAAACTTTTAAAACATATTTCAGGATTCGGCCTTGAGCAATACATATTTTACAGCTTTTTAATTACTTCACACAAGTTCTGCTGCCGTTACAACATCATCAGGTGATTTATCTTCATTTTATTGTAAAAGATACATAATACTGGGCAACCAATACGTACAGTTCAACAGCTTAGAGACTGTTTCGTAAAAACATACGAACCGAGTGAGGTGACGTAGTGGTATGACAAAGGATTTATTTGAGCGATTAGTGATGCAAATACTCGTCTGGTCGTCCTGATTTAGGTTTTACGTAATTTGCCTAAACCCATTAAGCTAAATGCTGGTACGGTAATTGAATACCCCACCGTAGGAGACACAAACGATGTCAAAGAGTCTTCAAAAAATTGTGTAACAAAACAAAGAAACATTGTCAGTCTGCTCCGACGAATAATAAAAAAAATTTGACAAGTGAAAGTCACTGGCTTAAGGCCATAATTCAGAAACAAAGAAAATGGTTACACAAAATGAAGAGCCTAGGACTCGTTCAGACAGTCTTGAAGTGAAGTTCAACTAAACGTTCAGTTCTTCCGTCAATCGTCAGAGTTAATATTCCACAAGAAAATTAAGGTCTTCTATCTAGGTACTGAGTTAAAGTCTCCTTGGAACACTCTACACTTAACATATTATAAGAATGATTTGAACCAAGTTTTACGACATACACAGCCACGGTGACAGCGCGTTGTCATAGCGGTGGCGGCTGATCGGTGGCGAAAGCGATGGCGCCGGTTTTCGTTGGAGTCCCGGCTCGAAGTCAGCAGTGGTTAGCACACTGGACTCGCATACAGGAGGATGACAATTCAAACCAGCGTCCAGCCATCCAGATTCAGGTTTTCCTGATTTCACTAAATTACTCTAGGCAAATGTCGTTATGGTTTCATTGAAAGTCCACCGCCGATTTCCTAACCTTGACACAGTCCGAGCTTGTGCTCCGTTTCTAATGACCTCGATGTCGACGGGATGTTAAACCCAATCTTTCTTCCTTTTTCTTTCTTCAAATCAAGCTGCCAATGTATGGCCGTGCGCCGGCCTAAATGCTGTCCGGCGGCACAATAAAACGAGATTTATTTTCGGCCAGGTGTGTTGCAGAAACAAACAGGTTCCCTCGACTGCAACCTCTGGCGGCGCTGCTAGGGCCACCTAGTCGAAACCCCGAAAAATCTGCTTTTCGGCGAAAAGTGGTTGCCTGGCAAGCGGGCAACCCCCAACGTGGAGCGTAAGATGTGTTGTCCACCTTACAGTATCTTTAAAAGGGCATGAGTCATTTTCCTCCCCTTGTCCGGCTTTTGCTTCGTCTTTAATGACCCCGTCGCTGAGGAGAAATTAAATTCTAATATTCCTTCTTCCGCTTTACTTGACAATAGTCTGCAAGTAATGCTGATGAATCTGCAGAAGCTTTTCGGTGGAATTAGACAGAACTCACACTCTGTAATTGAGCACTGTATTTTCAAAAGAAAGTGTATCCCGCTATTTTGTTCGTTTTACTAATTTGTTGTTAATTTTCATTCGCCATGCTGTCTAATTTGGAACACGAGTATGGTGAGTACGCAGAACATTTGCTATAGCTCGATTTTTAAGACTTACAAGGAAAAAACAGCAAGTGCCGTCACTCGATTTTCCAGTATCATCGCTCAGTGGAAGAAGAGCCAAGATAATCGTACACGTGTCTCTGCTTGTACGTAGATACTCTATCGGTTCTCAGAAACCGCCACCAAAGTTTTCGCCGTAATTTATATGCCTTTTAGTACGCAGCACATTGAAACGAATCGGAAGCAGAGCGGTTAGCGTCGCAGCTTCACACTTTAGCGCCCCATGAGCCAAACCCGATTTGTTTAACATTTCTTTCCTTTTTATTTTATTTATCTACCCATGTTCGTAGAAGGCCGGAAGGGGGTGGTGGAAATTATAAAAGAGAAAATAATTTATATATAAATATGCACAAAATTTACTGTTAAAAAAAGTTCCGATTGGCAAGAATATCCCCTATCCTTAACTATCTCTCTCTCTCTCTCTCTCTCTCTCTCTCTCTCTCTCTCTGAGTTTGGCCTGGTATTAATTCGTATTGACCTTGCCGTCCTCTTAAATAAACTTCGCAACACGATCTGACTAAATACTGACAAAAAAGATGTCGTCGAGTTATAGCATAAAAAGTACCCAACTCCCAAATGAATCTGACGGCTACAGCACAATGGCGCAGAGCTCAACGCATTTATTGAATTGGGGCCCTATATTCTGCTGAGTTGCAGTATCACCATATCCAGAACGACAGCTGCTGATCGTCGGTTTACGCTCGCTGCGGTTCTGAAACTAGCCTACGCGCTTGGACGAATATTGTCCGTAATACTCCTGTCCGTGAACTGCTCTGATATCGTGCCGTCTGAGAGTGAGATCAACTGCTTGCCCACTGGCCAGATAAAGACAGAGTCTCTCTATAAGCATGTGCGAATAAAGAGCACTTTAAACGTCCAGCTACTCTTAGAGCTTCTTAATTTCCCCACTCTGCTTACAGAGCGACGAACATACAGCTACAGAGACACTGTGGCACATCTACTCGATAGTCAATCGGAGTCTAGATGCTTCACTATTGTGCACAAAATGACGCGCACAGAGAGACGTCCTCCCCGCTCACGGAGAAGGCCCAGATCCGACTGCCCTTTACTCAAAACTTTCAATTCCGCTATTACAAAAGAAGAGTAGAAAGATCGCACTTTAATGTCCAGTGACAGGCCTCATCTATGAACGAGTCCCCCCCCCCCCCCCTCCCTTCTTGTTACCTCCAGTCATACAGTCAATCCATGCTAGTCCATGTACAGTTGACTGGAAATTTCCAGTAAAACTCCCACTCCTGCCTAGTTTTTCAGAATAGCAATGAATGTTTTTCTTTATTTTTATTTTAAAAATCTGGGGACGTCGGTTTGCGCCTGGGCGGGAGCCGTTTCGCCGCAACAGGCTTCGCTTCCCGCACCACCCTCTGCAGACATTCACGGGCCGAGCCCTCACAAACGTGTGCTGCTAAGAGATGGCTTTCAGCCGACAGGCCTGCGTCCCCTGCTGTGCCATTGACTCTGGAACGCGGCCGCACCCCAACGACACCGCACTGAGGAAGTCCGTGCAAAAACGCCTGCACCGCGGAGCGCCCCACTAGTGCACAATGCCTATCGCCATTTCCTGTGGTTTCTCAGCAAAAACACTGTGCTGTGTTCTGACTGCCAATTATTCTTTGAGCAATCAATACAGGCAATTAGTAACGTTCTCCTCATTGCCCACGTATGTCGATGTTCTAAATAACTTGTATTCGATCTCTTACCTAAATTAAAATACAAGTGCTGTTCTAATTATTTCATGTAACACGTCCATAAAATCCGACGCCTTACATTACCATCTCTTTATCAATTAATTTTCTGCTGTTGATGTTTGGTGCAGCTGAAAGTCTTCTTGATCATAAAAATAATTCCTTATAATCATTGTCCACTCCAGCCGACTTCTCCTCTCGCTCGGCGAAAACTTTCGTTCTCTAGTGTCTCCCCGACGTTCCGTTAACTGCCTGCACATACTAAAACCAGTGTCTTATTTCTAATGCTTACACTGACATACACAAGAGGCCACACGACAATACTAACCTACGTATTTATCGAAAAGAATACGTTTATCTCTTACAGACCAGTCAAACCTACATGTTTATAGAAAAGAATAAAAATAGCTTCACAAAAATACCTGATTCCTGGAAATTTGATTATGAATCAATAAAAAAGATTAACGAAAACATGTTTTTTAATTCTATTCATTATTTAAGTCTGAAAGAGAAAATACTAATAAAATTATTCATCCATTTACTCATCTTTGGGAAAGGGAGTGATAAGGAATCTGCGCTGTTCAAAGGTGATTCAGGATTAGTGCACTTAGTATTTATCCAATATTCCAAGCTGTTAGTGGACTTCCTAATCTACATGTTAGTTATTAATATTCGTCTCTACTCTTCTTAGTGCTGGCTCCATCTTGTATCGTCGTGTAATTGTACATTATCCTGTGAATATACACTACTGGCCATTATAATTGCTACACCACGAAGGCGGCGTGCTACAGACGCGAAATTTAACCAACAGAAAGAAGACGCTGTGATATGCAAATGATTGGCTTTTCAGAGCATTCACACAAGGTTGGCGCCGGTGGCGACACCTACAACGTGCTGACATGAGGAAAGTTTCCAACCGATTTCTCATACACAAACAGCAGTTGACCGGCGTTGCCTGGTGAAACGTCAGTTGATTTCGCGATGCCGACGAGCGAGGACGATGCGCGCGCGGCCGGGGCAGCCGCCTCGGACGCGCCGGAGTCGGTCGCTGGTCGGTCGGTTGAGCCTGGCCCGCCGGACGCCCCAGCGGCCGCTCCACACAGGACGGATCCCAAGTTGACGACCCAGGCTACGGCACCGGTTAAGGCAGGATAGAACGTCAAGAACGACGATCGACAGGCGCTATTCGACCGCAGAAGACTACACACCACACGACGAAACCGTATTCGGACGTCGGCCATACGTCACATCACGACGGACGCAGCAATGAAGACGACCGCCAGGACTACGCCAGAAGGCTCGATATATGTCGGGAGGAGGACAAAGAAACGCTGAAGGACATACTACGCCTTATCCGCTATTCACGGGACACGCAAGAGATGGAAAACGACACCTGTCTGGCATCGCCAGCTATGGACTCAGATGTCGAATCACAGCACTCCCACCAAACGGTCGACGACGCGGAGATGGCAGCGACCTTTCCAGCAGAAAACTACGACTCCCCACACACAGAGAGGGACTTTACGCTCGTACACAACAAACGGCTCAGAAGCAACGCATTAGCCAAGGACCCGGCTAAGAGACGAACAGAGACCATCCCCACGACGAATCGATTCGCCCCACTGACACCTCAAGCTGCACCTCCATCACCCACCGACAAGCCACAGGCACAAACTTCTAATGCCGCAGAAGCCGTGGACAGAGACAAGAATGTGCTTCGCAAAGTGCCCCGTCACTATTTATTACACGAAGGGTTACGTTCACCTCATTGAAACGCTCAACGGACTTCTAGAGGGCAACCTTAAAGTTATATACCAAAAGGACCGCATCAAATACCACTTTGAGTCCTTCGAAGACCAAAGACGTGCAATAAAATTCTTCTATTTTACGCACCAAGCACCAGACGACAGAGAACTGAAAGTAGTTGTCAAACTCCTTCCGGCGGAAGTTGCCGAAGAACAACTTTATTAAGCCCTCAAGGAAAAAGGCTTCAAAGTGCTACAAGTCTACCAGTTTAAGTAACGCGCCGAGAAGACGAAACAATTGATACCGCAACCTGTGTACCGAGTCACCCTCCCATCCGGAAAAGACAGTGACAAGATGTATGATGTCAAGTACCTGCTCTACACACGAGTGATAATAGAAACCTGTAGTAGTAAAGAAGGACCAGTTAAGTGCCGACATTGTCAACGTTTCGAGCATATAGCGAACTACTGCCAGCCCGCTGCGTCCGCTGCGGTGGCTCCCACAAATCATCGAATTGTGCCCATCCTAGGACGGCGCCCCCAAAGTGCGCCATTTGTGAACAAGAGCATCCCGCTACCTACCGTGGCTGCCCCGAATTTCAAGGACTCCTACTGAAATATACTAGAAGGACACCAAAGAAGTCGACTCCACAACGGCCTATAATTGTTAAGAACTCGGCCATGGTAGCAATTCCGGCCACCCAACAACAAGCGGCACCTCTCCCTGTGGAAACAATCGCCTCTCGACCACAACCGGCACCCAGAGTGAGTCTACGACAGACAAGACAACAGCGCTCTTACTCCGAAGCAATACATGCCCATTCACCGACGCCATCACCAGCGGAGACATCATCTGCCTGGTCGACCACCTTTACACCAGCATTAACAGATATTCTTCAACTACTCACCGCCCTCCAGCAGAAGCTGACGTCTATCCTCTCGCTTGTAGAAAGGTAGAAAGCGTACTGACAGCTTTTCAAACACCCTAAATGGATAGACGGCATCACACGAGGAATCTTAACTTCTGCATGTGGAATGACAACGCTTGAGGAACATGCATATCTACCGGACGGACAGACGGGACCAACGGGGTGGAGGGACCGCAGTTCTGATCAAAAAATGCATTAGTCACCATCAAGAACATTTACCCCAACTCCAGACTTTAGAGGCCATGGCAGTAACAATCCACACGACGCTTGGAAACATTACCTGTATTGCAGCTTACCTTAGCCCAAAGAAGCCTCTCCACCCAAAAGATCTTTACGCCGTTACAGAGGGTTAGGACAAGATCCTCCTTGGAGGGAATCTTAATAGTAAACATGTTGTCTGGAATTCCCGTAAGACTAACCCAAAAGGACGTATGTTGGTTGCACTGGCTGAGGATTTACATGTTTCCGTCCATGGCCCAAGGGAACCGACGAGGATACCTTACGTCCAGACACATGACCCTGATGTTCTAGACGTCGCCATAATCAGGAACATCAACCCGAACCTCCATCTGCGGACGCTGGATGGTCTTTCGTCGGACCACAGACCGGTGTTAGGACTCATAGAGAGGGCCACTTTGCAACTCCCATCGGTGACGACAAGAACTTAAACGACTGGCAACAGTTCCAAACGTACCTCAACAACAATGTGCGACCAACCCAGGTTGTTACTACCAGAGAAGCGATTGATGTGGCAGTCGCAGTACTCACGAAGAAGATTAACAGTGCGAAACAACGAGCACTCACGCAGCGCCTGTAACCCGCAATTAATTAGGGCGAGTTTCCACCACACATCGGGAACTTAAGATAAGGGGCAATCGATTTCGGAAACGATGGGTCCGTTACCGCCATCCGGATGATAGACGGGACACTCACAGACTAACCCGAGAACTCCGGCGGCAACATTCGTGGGAACTCCGAATGGACAACTTTCTATTACGCATCAAAGATGAATGGCGAATAGTTAAAAGTCTCAGACAGCAACAGCCCCCCAAAAGGGCAATTCGAGGACCCCATGGCCTCTTGTACGACTCATTGGGGCATGCGGAGCTGTATGCGGATACATACCAATAACAGATGACTACGCCCCCCCACGGAGGATGGAGATGATGCACTCCACCGTGCAGAGGAGGACACAGCGGCGGAATGGGAAGCTATTCGGGACGCCCCGACTAATACTATTCCGCGGCTGACAACGCCGGAGGAAATTCGGAGGATTATCAAGTAATGGCAAACACACCTCACCTGGAACAGATAGAATCGGCAATACGGAATTGAAACACCTACCGAGAAAGCCTATTGTGCTTCTCACCCGTATAGTGAACAGCTGCCTCCGGACTGGATACTTCCCCGAGGCATGGATGATTGCCAGAATAGTGCCAATACCAAAACCGGGCAAGGATCTCTCACACCCTGACAGCTACAGACCAATAAGCTTACTGCCGACGCTGGGAAAGGTGCTGGAACGTGTCCTAGTGAAATGCATGCTGGACATCCTTGTGGCACACATCATCATCCGACCGGAGCAGTTTGGCTTCCAGGCGAAGCTATCGGCTGAGTTACAACTACTACGCATCACGGAATCTATCCAAGACAATTTCAACAAGAAAAAACATACTATTAGAGTCTTTCTCGATATAGAGAAGGCTTACGATAAAGTATGGCGACGCAACTTGATCGTCAAGCTCCGACGTACCACTCCCCTATCAGACTGCTATTAAATCTTCTCGACAATTTTCTTCAGGATCGCAGATTATATGTTCGCATTGATGACCAGAATTCAACAACACGGCCTGTCCTTGAAGGACTTCCTCAGGGATCGGTTATATCTTGACTGCTGTTTAATTTATACATTAACGACCTCCCGACGGTGCTACATGTTACTGCCAGTTTCTATGCCGACGACACAGCACTCCTGACTGCAGGCACCAGAATGGACCACCTCGTCACACGGATGCAGCGCCAAATAGATTTAGTGGACCACTGGACCCACAGGAACAATATAACGGTCAATGCAGAGAAAACCAAAGTTATTGTCTTCACACGTCGGAGACCCATCGTCAATGAACGCCTACGGATATCAGACCAGCCACTCCCCTGTGCAACAACTGTAAAATACCTTGGAGTGCATCTGAACGCCAAACTTCTGTATAGTCATCACATTATGGAGAATAAGACGCCTGGTCTCAAAATGGTGGGAGCTCTCCTCCCATTTCTGAAGAGCTCGTACCTCAGCCAACGCACGAAACTCCAGTTGTACCACGCCACAGTCGAACCATCTATTTTGTATGGGTCGACCTCTTGGGGTACTACGTGTGCCACTAACTACAATAAGTTAAAGGTTGTACAAAGCAGATGCCTACGATGGCTCACTGGAATCATGATATTCATCGAGCCTTAAGCGAATCTTACCTCTCAGACAAGGTCAAGGAGAAGGCACGAACCTTATTCCGGAAGCTAGACATGATACGCGACAGTACACCACAACTCACCATAGTAGGTACGGTAGAACCCTGAAGCAACCACAAATATAAAGTACCGAAGGCGATAGTATCTGAGCCTCCGTAAACGTTATCCCTACGTAATTCTCCATAATTTAAGGACATAAAGTCCTTTAGCACTTCTACGCACTGTTTTCAAACACACACCAAAAGCAGAGAGTTAAAGGACCCTTCTGTGTGCCGAAACTAAAGCTGAAAGAAGAATAAATAAATAAAGCGAAAATTTTTACACTTTCCATTCCCTACAGAAGTAAAAGTCAACGAAGTTGATCAGACTTCAGCACCACACACACACACACACACACACACACACACACACACACACACACACACACACACACACACACACACACAAAATGGTGAAACGTTGTTGTGATGCCTCGTGTAAGGAGGAGAAATGCGTAACATCACGTTTCCGACTTTGATAAAGATCGGATTGTAACCTATCGCTCTTGCGGTTTATCGTATCGCGACATTACTGCTCGCGTTGGTCGAGATCCAATGACTGTTAGCAGAATATGGAATCGGTGGGTTCAGGAGGGTAATACGGAACGTCGTGCTGGATCCGAACGGCCTCGTATCACTAACAGTCTAGATAACAGACATCTTATCCGCATGGCTGTAACGGATCGTACAGCCACGTCTCGATACCTGAGTCAACAGATGGGGACGTTTGCAAGACAACAACCATCTGCACGAACAGTTCGATGACGTTTGCAGCAGCATCTACTATCAGCTCGGAGACCGTGGCTGCGGTTACCCTTGACGCTGCATCACAGACAGGAGCGCCTGCGATGGTGTACTCAACGACGAACCTGGGTGCACGAATGGCAAAACGTCATTTTTTCGGATGAATCAAGGTTCTGCTCACAGCATCATGACGGTCGCATCCGTGTTTGGCGACATCGCGGTGAATGCACATTGGAAGCGTGTATTTGTCATCGCCATACTAGCGTATCACCTGACGTGATGGTATGGGGTGCCACTGGTTACACATCTCGGTCACCTCTTGTTCGGGCATTGACGGCACTTTGAACAGTGGACGTTGCATTTCAGATGTGTTATGACCCGTGGCTCTACACTTCATTCGATCCCTGCGAAACCCTACATTTCAGCAGGATAATGCACGACAGCACGTTGCAGGTCCTGTACGGGCCTTTCTGGATACAGAAAATATTCGACTACTGCCCTGGCCAGCACATTCTCCAGATCTCTCGCCAATTGAAAACGTCTGGTCAATGATGGCCGAGCAACTGGCTCGTCACAATACGCCAGTCACTACTCTTGATGAACTCCGGTATCGTGTTGAAGCTGCATGGGCAGCTGTACTTGTACACGCCATCCAAGCTCTGTTTGACTCAATGCCCAGGCGTATCAAGGACGTTATTACGGCCAGAGGTGGTTGTTCTGGGTACTGATTTTTCAGGATCTATGCACCCAAATTGCGTGAAAATGTAATCACTTGTCAGTTCTAGTATAATATATTTGTCCAATGAATACCCGTTTATCATCTGCATTTCTTCTTGGTGTAGCAATTTTAATGGCCAGTAGTGTAGAATTCCACATCCTACCAAAAACTACTGTTCTTTTATTTTATTCTGTTTTATTTATTTACTTTTATTAGATTTTGTGGTTATCAAGTCCACACATAATTAAAACTTGTTATTAACTTATACTACAGCCGTTACTGCCATGCCGTTCCTTGCCGATCTTATACTCTTATACCTTACTGATCTCTGTGTTCTCTTCTACTCCTCTACACACACATGGTAGCGTTGTGCCAGTATGTATCCATTCGCTTGCTCTATTGATACTCTATCCACACTCTTAGTTCTCCTGTGGAGAATTAAGAAATGATTAGAAAAATTTAACTAAAAACTTCGACTTCACATACAGAAATCTGTTTCTCTTGCAGCCATTGAACTATAGTGTCCCTTCTCTTCCATAACGCTCACGCATCCTGGGTTAAGCCCTCCAAATTCTCAATGAACACGCCATCGTATTTGCCGTCGGCTCTCCCTAACATCATCATCACAAAACCCGCCACCACGTTTGTGGTTGACCCGCCATACCACCGTAAACGTGCTATTTTTGTCGACCTCGACAAGAAGAAAGATACAAACATTAGAAACAAGTCGCACTGACTTGAACATCAAAATAAGAGGACATCAATAAATTCACAACACAGGACTTTGCCTCCTGTTGTTCTCCATTACACCGGATTCGATATGGACCTTTTTCTGTGAAGTCCGTGGTTCTCAGCGTCTTATATCTTTCATCCTCAAATGGTGGTAGAATCTCGCAGTGTTCACCATCCAGACAGTAACTGCTTTCCATAAGTCAGTTCTAGAGCACAAGAATTTCCTGAGCACACTGTTCTGACTACCTTCAAGCCAGCTTCGCTTTACTTTAATACATAAAATGCACAAGAGATATTTAGCCTAATATTTACAAAATGAATGAGTGAATGAACATTTTTCATCTCAGATTTTTCCTTTCTGCCTTGATAATCCTCATTGCCTTCAATTACCCGTGTCTGACTACATCCGAGAACGTATGCAGGCTAGTCACTTCGTTCCTACCTCTTCAGCAGAGCTGATCTCGACACCTGCGTTCGTCCGCCTATTGCCCTGTGACTAAGTGCTCCATCGTTACGTTTATCATTCAAATGACCTCCGTTCTTATTGTATTCTCTGTACTGCTGTGTATTGTTCTGCCTTTTCCCATTACTATTTTATGGAAATGCCCGTTACTGTTTCTGCGGCTTTGGTTGTGGTTATTATCCCAACCGCGCGTGATAGCCGTGCAGTCTAGGGCGCCTCGTCACCGTCAGCGCGGCTGCCCCCGTCGGAAGTTCGAGTCCTCCCTCGGGCATGGGTGTGTGTGTTGTCCATAGTGTAAGTTCGTATAGGTTAGACTAAGTAGTGCGTAAGCCTAGGGACCGATGACTTCAGCAGTTTGGTCCCATAGTCGTTACCACAAATTTCCAAATTTAGTATCCCATTTTCTCCTCGTGCCACGATTTCGCTGTTCTCCTAGAATGCTTCCTGTTTCGCCAACTATGCTGTATGAACTAAACGACAGTTGACATGTTGACCAACCAACTGGAACATTTAAGATACCGGACAGATTAAGTAACTGGATGCATTATTAACATGAATATCGATATATGAGGCGGCTCAAGTGATACAGGTCGCCACTGAAATCTGGTTGTGATGACAACTCCTCTATGTTCTATGTGTGTCACCGTAGTAGCGTTTATTTATTGTCTAGTGGCGCTTTGAAAAACATCTGCAGGGTTATCAAGATGCTGGTTCTTCTTTGCCATTTCGTCCAGATATTTTACAGTATTTTAAGACGCGGCAGATTCCACGTCCGCTTGCTGAAACATCTCAAGTTTAAGCCTGTCTTAAGACGTTTCTGTTCAGAAAAGTCTTCGTAAACTCTTCGAATGTTCTGCCCAATTCGCTTATTTTTGTCACCGTTTCCGAAACTGCGCCGTCTAAATGCACGCAGACCAACTAAATTTTCTTCTCTTCTGGCCAGTCTCGTGGCATTACAAATTGAAATTTGTTTATGAATGTCTTTGGATAAAGCTTCTTGTTTTCCTCTTTATATAGTTAATTGTGCAATATCTTCTTCAAACCTGCGTTCTTCTCTTGCACTATATTCGCCATTGCTGGTACTGCCAGCGTATGAGCAGTCGTCATTTGTTGACACATTTCGTTCACTGTGCTCTGGTTCGCGTAAAGTTATTTCCTCCTTGTATCGTCTCAGCGGGCTGTAGTTATTACATGCTTCTTTAAAAGTGCTGCTCTCCTTCAGATCATTGTAATCTACTTCAGGTTTGTCAAATCTGTTATCGAATTTCCTGGTGTATTTTTCATCAGTTTTTTTTTAAGTTGATTCGTGAAATGATTTGTCATATCTTTAAATAGTTCATACATGGTTTCCATTCCCTGAGCCACTACTATTCTTTTTTTTCCCTCCGGCGCTGCCCTCCGCTGTGTCCGTTTTTCATTTGTTCCTGCTACCTCTTCGCGACTCCCCTTGTTCCCTGCAATCGTTATCATTACGTATGTCTTGTGGACTAATCGTACTGACCCATCTGACGATGGTCTGCTTGTTGGCTTTCGTCTGTCATCGGTAGTAACTAACCCTTAATTTCGGACCGTTACCCGCGCGTCTACAAGTCCCCTTAAATCGTCTTCATTCTCTGACATATTATTGACAAACCTCTCATAATGTATCTCATCATTGCCTGCATTTGCTTGGTTTGCAGTGATGATGCCATCCGCATCTTCTATCTCACCATTTCAATTCTGTTTTGTTCAGCCATGCCTACATTAATTACCATACTCATTTCTCCGACAAGTTTCGCAACGTACTACGTGTAAACCTGTTCACGGATTTCGCCCGTCCAAAAAATCTATTGTGACATAAACCCCTCCAAAATTTCCACATCGCTGATGCGACGCCGCAATCAGCATTGAACCATAGAGCAGAATATATTAAAACCACTTGCACACAGACAGAAATATTTTTTAAATCAACCACATAAATCGCAAAGCGCACTCAAAATTACGCGAAATTTTTTTAATGTGAATTATTTTCTTGAAAAGAAAAGCCAGAATTTCACCCAAAGACTTGTTGAGTTCCTCAGTTAGCTTAAGAAAAGCTGTGATAGCTGTGTGTTTCTACCTAGTATAATCGTTCTTATCTGACTGCGTTACAAAATATCCTATTTTTGAACTATCCTGGCAGGCAAGTCGCCCACGTGGAGGGAGGGCTGGGAAATTATAAAGAGAGAACATAATTTATACATCAATATGCACAAAATTTACTGTCTCAATCCGGTTTTGTTCAATTAAAAGTTTCGATTGATAAAAATACCCCCTATCCTTAACTACCTCTCTCTGAGTTTGACCTCGTATTAATTCGCATTGAACCTGTCAACCTCTGACTAAATACTGACAAAAAAAGATGTCGCCGAGTTATAGCAAGAAAAGTACCCAACTCCCAAATGAATCTGACGACTTTTGAATAGAGCACAATTACACGGAGCTTAACGAATTCATTGAATTAAGGCCCTATATTCTGCCGAGCTGCGGTATCACCATATACAAAACGACAGTTAAAGCGACTGCTGCTCACCGATTGCGGTTCTGCAGGTCTGAAACTTGCCTACGCACTTGGACGAATATTGTCCCTAATACTCCTGTCTGGGATCTGATGCGGTATCGAACTGTGTGCGCGTGAGAAGAGCAGAAGGACAGCACTTTCCTGTCCAATAACAGGGCTCGTCTCTAAAGGAGTGCCCGCTTCCTACTTCGACTCATACAGCCATCCGCCAATCTGTGCTAGTCCACGTAGCAGTTGAGGGGAAATTTCCAGAAAACTCCCACTCCTGCCTGTTTTTTTCAGAAGAGGCAATGGCTGGGGATTTTCTTTTAAATTTAAACAGTGGACGTTGAACTGCAGCCGCGTTGGAGCCGTTTCGCCGCAGCAGGCTTCGCTTTCCACTCCACCCTCCGCATACTCTCACGGTCCGAGCGTGCAAAAGCGCTCTTCTGTCCCTGGCACGCACCGCGGAGCGGCCCGCTGGTTCACAACGCCTGTCTGCGTTTCCTGTCGTTTCTCAGCAAAAACATTGTGCCCTATTCTCACTGCCAACTGTCCCTTGAGCATGCAATGTAGGCCATTAGTAAAGTCATCCTCATTGCCTCCAAATGTCCGTCTTCTAAATAACTTGTACTCGATCTCTTACCACAATTAAAATGCAAGTACTGTTCTAGTTACTTCATGTAAGATGTCCATAAAATCCGGTGCCTTACAAGGTTACTACACAAATGTTTGTTATCAAATTAGGGGATACAAGGGCATTAAGGGCATTATATTAACAGTAAAATTGTAACTGGATTTCACAATAAATGTTATACATTCGTCGTATAATATATGTGAGTATGGTATTTTCAGGGGCTGCAATTTTTGTAAATTGTCGTACTCTTACATTTCATTCTTATATCAATTCTTTTATTAATTATTACATTTTATTCTTAAGTTTATCTCCAGGAAGATTTGGTACATTCCCTTGGATGTCACCGATCATAGAAACATTCAGAACATAGAAATTCCGAAAAGCATGAGAACTGCGCGATGACAGATTTAACACAGTGACGTTTTTTCGTCCGTATTCACTCGCGGTAGCGTTCTCGCTTCCCGAGCACCGGGTCCCGGGTTCGATTCCCGGCGTGGTCAGAGATTTTTCCTGCCTCGAGATGACTGGGTGTTGTAGTGTCGTCTTCATCATCATCACTCATCCCCATTACGGTAGGAGGAAGGCAATGGCAAACCACCTCCACTAGGACCTTGCCTAGTACGGCGGTGTGGGTCTCCCGCATCGTTCCCCTACGCTCCGTCTCGGAGTATGGGACATCATCATCATTCACTTGGGAAAGAAACTTCGCTAACATTGCTGAAGATTTCACATATTGGCAATAATTTCACAACAAACCGTGCATAACGGATAATTTTTTCTAGGACTGGCAATTACAGTTGATTATCGATCAAGATACAGTACAGGAACTTCACAAAGAAACAATTTCGAATAAGTTTCTCATTCTTTTATTTTATTCCTTTTTTAAATTCATTCATCAGACAGACAATTAGCAGACAACGTTATTTCAACATAAATCGTAAAAAAAATTTGGAATAATCTTCTACAGACATTGGTGAATAAGCGAAAAATAAAAACACAAAGAAAAACAATAATCAGGTTTCAAACGGGGTGCAAAATTGCAAACCCGTGACGTTAACCACTGCGCCGCAGCTGCAGTCGAACTAATATTTCGGTAAAGGGCACATAGAGTTCCTCGAATACTTGGAGCGCCGTTTTCTCAGAAACAATCGAGCATCTACGGACAAGCCGATACGCGTCTTCGCTTATTTTCAACCGTCTCTCACTGAGCGAAGTTTCTGGAAAATCAGATTATGGCACCTGCCGTGTTCCCCTCGTTATCAGTCGACGCCATTCACTTCGCACACTGGGCGTGTCCGGGCTGCGATCCTAGGCCTGCCTCGGTATCGGAGTGAACGCAAGGCGCCCACGCAAGTTTGCAGCTCCCCTGCAAAAACAGGCGCAGCGTATTATTAATGGGCCTACCCCCTTCGCGCCGCCGGCATGCATAAAACATGGCCGCTCGGCCTAAACGCTCCTCCTAATTATGTCTCACTTCGCCGCCGACCTGGAGCTGTGGCTGTGGCAGCGCCGCCAACATTCTTTTTTTTTCCCCCTCCGGCGCTGCGCTCCACCGTGTCCGTTTTTCATTTGTTCCTGCTACCTTTCCCGTATTAACGCAGCGGACGCGGGTCCGTAATTTGCCTTGTTTATTTGAACAGTAGAACGTACACAATCGTTTTTCAGATGAAGCGCTATTTTCTCACTCTATCTCCACTCTACAGACACGCAGAAAGCATTGTTTCAGTATCTCTCTATCGCCATGTGTATGTTTCGTCTAGGTCCCATCATAAATCAATAATGAAGTGTACGACACACTACACCGCGGTGTTAGACCGATCCTGCTGTCCATAGCTGAGTGAAAAATGATCCTCAGCGTGGACTTCTATCTTAATGTCCGACAAAAATATTCATTTTTTCCTCGTGCACAATAGACAAAACTCCAGTATCGTTGCTCGGCAAAACTCAATTAACCATCATAAAGTCTATTGGTTTTTGGCTCAGAAACACTACCATGTCTCGACATCGAGAGAGCTGACAAAGGAGCATTCCCAACTATCAATAAACGATCTTCATGAAACTTGGCGGTTGTTTAGTGGGGGCAAAATAACGAAATAAGTGTTTTTTGTTTGTGTCCAGTTTCGCTTTTAAGGGGTAGTGCACACCCAGGAAGATAATTTGGTAATTTAGTTTTAGAAAGAATAAGTCTAAAAGATGATACGCAAAAAATGTTTCTGATATAAAAGTTGATATGTAATTAATGTTCTTGAAAACTGTATAACCAAATTTTGTAATAGTATGAAATTTTGCAAAACATCCACCATTAATTAATTTTTAAAAATGAAAACTTTTCTTAAAACACAAATTAAAGAACCTTTCACGCCATGCATATCCCTGTGTAATAAGCTGCATTCTGAAATACCATTTTTGGAAAATAAGCTGAACACACAATGTGCTGTCGGAGTATTTTCTAGATACCTAATTAAAACATTAAACATCCGTTAGTGTTCTAATTATTTATCTTACTTATATTTGTTTATGTTTTAAAGTACTATTTTAGCTTTTACATGTGGTTTTCTTTTTTTCTTAGTTTACCGTTTCACATACTTACATTTACTTCACTGAAATTAGCAAGTAACTCAGTGTTATGACAGAAAATAATCACAATAATGATAGTCAGTAAAGAATAGCTTAAACATAACGTTCCTTTACAACATGCACAATGATGAACGAAACTTTTTCACGTAATACACACGACAGAGAAGACAACATAAAACAAAATCAGTAGGATTTCAAATTGTCACAAGTTGTCCTCTAAATATCTTGATTTGTATCGGACATATTTCAATACATTGGTAAGCCTTGGCGAAGAGAACTGATTAAGTGCTAATGACAACAGCTTGATTATATTGTCTCTCAAGTCGAGATTCGCATCACAGCCATTCAGCACAACTAGATCTGGAAATCTTCTCACAAAGTTCTTCCAACATCGAGAGCTGTACACTTCCCACGGCTGTACCCGTGTCCTCGAGCCCTTCAGGATCGTCAGATGAACAAGTTTCTTGTTCTCAGGTACGATGCTCTAATGGTTCTTTAATACGACCGCCCCAAATATCTAACAACAATACGGATATTTCTCCCTCAGTGCGAAAGAAAGTATCTTTCAGGCATCCTTTCTCTTGATCATACATTCGTTTTTGATGTTGTCACAAGGGCAGTTTCAGCTTCAGAAAGAGAATCCCGAATTCTCGGTCCAAAGTCACCATTAGTTTCTTTTGAGACTATAAAAATGCAGGTAATCAATTTGAAAAAAACCATTTTGAGCATCATATCGAGAAACGAAATATCTGGTGACGCCCAAGGGATCAGAGGCACTGGTACAGCCGTGAAAGGTATTTGGCCTTCGATGCTGGAAGAACCTTGTGAGAAGATTTTCGATCTAGTTCTATTGAATGATTGTGATGTCAGTTTCCACTTGAGAAATAATAAAACCAAGCTGCAGTCACTAGTTCGAGTAAATAATCAATTCTCTTTGCCAAAGCTTACCATTCTACTGAAATACGAGTATGCTCGATACAAATGAGAGTATTTAGACGATCACTCGTGACAGTTTGAAATCCTGAGGATTTTCTTTATATTGTTTTCTTTGACATGTATATTACGTGAAGAAATTTCCTTCATTTTATGTGCGCGGTGAAAAAAGGTCATATTTTAAGTATTTCTTTTCAGATTATCATTATTGTAAATATTTTCTATCACAATAATAAGTTACTTGTTATTCTCAATTAATAAAACGCACGTACGTAAAATGGTAAACTAAAAATCACAAAAATCCCTCATATAAAACGTAGAATAACAATTTATTAAAACAGATATAAGTAGAATTAATAATTAGAATAGTGATAAATGTTTATATATTTTAATTGAGCATCTTGAAAATACTCAGATAGCACACTGTGTACAGCTTATATTCTAAAAATGGTATTTCAGAAACCAGCTTCATTACACAGGGGTATATGAGGTTTGAAAGTTCCTTTAATTTATGTTGTAAGAAAAATCTTAATTTTTTTAAATCAGTTAATGGTGGTGGAGTATTTTGCAAAATTTCAAATTATTACGAAAGTTAATTGTACAGTTTTCACGGATGTTAATTACATATCAACTTGTATATGAGAAACAAATATCATCGTTTCGAAGATATTACCTCTAAATCTAATGTGACAAATTACATTTTGGAGTGAGTTTTACCACTTAAAAGTGAGACTGAAAGTGAAGGTTTTCCCCTCTACAGAGCCACAAAGTTTCAACAAGATCGTTTATGACTCTTGGGAACGTTCCCTTGTGAGCGAACTTTGATTTTTACCCACTGCTGGATGTGCAGTCGTGGATGTATTGAACGCGAAAGCTAAAATGTAATTTCAACCATTACCAACGCTAAAGCACTCATTTTTCTCCCTTTTAGAAGGTAAATGCCTTCGTCATCGGAAATATCTTAACATAAGGAAAATCATTACACGGAAAATAGTCGCCGACGTCCGTCCATGCAACACTCTCACAGCAGTGTCGTAAACACCACATGTAAAATCACAATCGCTTCGCTTGCAAAGTAGCCCTCTTTTTACAACATACACCATCAGTACATGTAAATCAACAAAAATGAATCAGCATATGCAGTGAAGATTCATGTGTTAGCATATTCCTGATGGAGGTATGTACATTCGAAAAATGTAGAAATGAGTGCATTTGCATCGAGAGTTTGAAAGTTGCCGGTTAAACGGCCACTTTCAACGTTTCAACACTTTTCCGTCGGTAACTCACAAACTTTTCCTTGTCGTTATCTCGCAAAGAGTTTTCTGCAGCCGGTATCTCTCTGAGACTTGGAGCGGACGCTATCAGATAAGAGCATCCGGGCGATCGGCTATCAGCGGGCCTGCTGTTATAAGACCTGCTTGCGAGTAACCTTGCGACACAAACGTATTCACCGACGCTGAGTATGGCCGGAAGTGAGATGCAGCAGAATATCTGCAATATTGGTGATAAAGTTTCATTTATTTACGATTATTCGACGTGCTTACGCATATACAGTCTTTTCTATTCATTCATTCACGTGGTGTTTCTGTCCTACAACTACTCTTCATTAACTTCTTTTGCTAAACAAGCGATGAATCTAGTTTCAGTGAGCGTCGTATTACAAAAGCTCTATTTCTTTGCGAATTCAGTAAGCTTGAAGCTGGTTACAGAATTGTGCTTACATTATTTAATACGAAACATTATGCAGTCAATTTAGTCACTGTATCTTTCAGTTTAGCTCATTCTCAGGATTTCTTGATGTATTTGGACATCTGAGGCTTTTTGATTGCTGATACTTTCAGTTCATCTGCGGCGTTATTTCGGACCAAGAAGCATGTGCTTACCTGATTTGAGAAACAGTTATATTAATGTATATATTTGAGCGATGTCCGTTCTGGAGGACAGAAAAAAATTATATTGCCTATCTGTAAATGCTGTTTTTATAACAATGCTAACGAAGTACCTCATTTCTCAGATAGTATCCTAGATGTATAATAATACGAGTAGATACCCGTTCGTTGCACGACTTCCACCTGTGAAGGTGTGTCTTGACGATGGTTGCTGAATGAAGAAATGTTGTAGCAGATTCCATAAAATGTATGTGTATGTGTAAATTACAGAGAGTTACACCGATGTGGCCAGTGTTAGTTCATAGGTTATACCTTTAAATCTTTCGAACTGGCCATTAGTCAAATGATTTTGAGACGTGTTGATAGCAGTTATTCACTTTTCATATTTGACTATTCAAATTACCATCCCCATTTCACTGTGGTGAACTGTAAATTGCTCACTACCACCCTTTACAAATTTTGAAAGTGATTTTCGTATTTATTGATTCTCAGTCGTTCGCACTATGGCTGCCATTAATTTAGAAGCGCGATTTATGTAATTGTGAGCTACTGATTCAATTTCCTTTTTCATAACCAAAGTCAGGCATCATTACAAAATTGCTTAGTAGGATCATGGATTTGATTTTAACAGGAAATAGTTAAACTTCAAGCATCGAGAGAGCTGTAGGTCTACAATGGTTAAAGTCCTAGGACTCACAGCAGATCAGGGTTTCCAGGCCTAGCTTTCTTTCCATAAATTGCTTCAATCAAATCCTGGGGTGCACAGTTGATATTCCCTCTCCACCCCCCCCCCCTTCCCCATCGTCCTTTCCTAGCTGGCGCTCCAGTAGTAAACGGACTATCAAATCCTAATCTTCTTTCAATTTTTAAGACCCGCTTCTTAACATACCATTATTCACAAGGAGTAAGGGCTCATGTCTTAAGTGCAAGTATTCAGCGGAGATTGAAGAAGAACGTTGTCTATCATGGCTGTTGAGATCATTAAGAGCAAAGTAGCAGCGTCTGAGACGTTTTGAAGGACCATGTAATGTGTCTTCTACTGACGGCCACAAGTAAACGGCGCAGGTATAGCGAACAAAAAAAAAAATTATTGAACGCAATTTCCATAAAAATATTCTCCGCAATGAAACAAACAAGGATTATTCTTCAATAAGTGAAACAAAATGAATGCTAGTCCTTCATTAAGTGAAACAAAGTAAATGACCGTTCGTAAATAACTTAACCAGTTGGACTTCCAGAGTCACAAAGTAAATAAATAACTTCTGTAGTACTTGAAAAAGTTACATACGCTTCAGTGAACACAGCCCTAAAGCTTTCAGAGTTTTACGTTAAAAACAGTGAATGAAGTTTCTGCAAGCAACATGCCCTTTAATTAGCGGAGCCTTGAAGTCGTAATAACTTTAGGTTAAAATAGAAAAATAAATTTCTCACTTCAGGTTTAAGACCAAAGTTCAGCTCTAAGTTCCAGTCAAGAAGAATAAACACTTAACAATCCTTATGGTGTACTTCGCTGAAGAAGCATTGAGAGCCAACAGTAATGAAATACCTAAATCCGACAAGAACAGGAACTTCCAGCCTGATGCTGTCTTCTTGGCTAGAAGGAAACAGTATAATTATACCACGCCTCAGCGGCCACGTCGTTTACCACTTACAGTCCAAGCTGAGGAGGTGGTGTGCTGTCCAGAAGTAGATGGCCTAGCCTTTGGTGTGGAGATCTTCAGGTTAATGACTGTGATGGAACTGCTCTCCGGAGCTCATGTGCTGCCCTTAATGGCCGCGTTGCGGGTGGATACGTGTGGGCCTACTTTTAGCACATGACATAGTGGACGCATGAAGAGGTTCAGTTTGTGGACGACCTCTACCGACGTCATGTAAGCTACATGGTGACCTGGCTAGACAGCTGTTGACTCCCTCTGATGTTCCAGCTGCAGAGTTCCGGGGCTGAAAAGTTGCATGTCGTTTGCACTGAGGGGCTCAGCATAATGCAGCATACGTGAGGAGTAAGATGTGCATGGTGCCGTCGGCACTGATGTCTGGGGCGCCATGGCATCGTGCTTCAATTCTTTGAAGTTGTATAAGGCAGATATGGCAATGTAAATGAATTTAGGCATTTGAAATTAGTTTCGCCAGAATACGAGTTCAGCAGCTTAATTGGTGCAATGCCTGTCTCTGTTAGTGTTACTGGCCCGTGGGTTGTTGTATATTTGTGTGCTGTTTTCTAATGATGTTGGTGGCGAGTACCAGTGCCAGATAAAACCCATTCCTGTGAAAAAGCATCAGGTCTTGATAACGGCCCTGTGATTTCTTCCTATTAAGATCGAATGAAAAATGTGAATGACTATTATAAAAGCAAAAAATATTTCAAGGAGTCTGTAACTGGGAAGCATGTTCCTTATTTAGGTTGCAGTACGCTGCAGATGCACAACCTCTGGCAAAGAGCAGAGTAAAGACAACCATCCCACGAGCAACGTGCGTCAGAGAGGAACAGTATTATATTATTTGATTTACACTTCCTATTTAAATTGGTCACAGAATAAAGGTTCAGTGCAGTGATGCTGTATTGTCTCAGCAGTTAGAAATTCACAAATGGTATGATAACATATCCGGTGTTTTTCATCCACATCAGGCACATAGCGTTGCAACTGTGGGAAACACAGGCTCTAGAGGCCATCGGATGGAAAAACCCCGAGTGGCACTAGATCCAGCAATTATAAGCATTAGTCATGGTTCACCACACCACATTTTGCATCATGTGTTCCAGTTTCACATGGTACCTGTAATACAAGTGCTGCAGGTAGCACAGCTATGAAACAATGATATGTTAATGATTGTCAACAAGTTCTGTTCGTTGAATAAGAAGATGATAACTTCACTCCAGAAACCGTCAACGAGAACGAAATTCGTGTCCACTGCACCTTAAAGAAGTGAAGGGAGGGAGTAAGGGAAGTCGCATTCCGTGCGCTCCACAGCCACCAGACCGTTCCCGGGCGATACCGACATGTCTGGACCACTGGTTCAAAAATGGTTCAAATGGCTCTGAGCACTATGGGACTCAACTTCTGAGGTCATTAGTCCCCTAGAACTTAGAACTAGTTAAACCTAACTAACCTAAGGACATCACACACATCCATGCCCGAAGCAGGATTCGAACCTGCGACCGTAGCGGTCTCGCGGTTCCCAGACTGCAACGCCTAGAACCGCACGGCCACTTAGAGCGGCCGTCTGGACCACTCAAAGAAGCATTAAACATACGAAGTTCCGGTCTGATGGCGTGGTATGCAAAAATGAACTGTTTACTGCGAAGATTGAGGCACATTGTAAGCGTTGCCGAACTTGAATTGAGCATTGGAGACAAAGTAAATAATTTTAAAAAAGGATTAGGCGCAGAGAACCGCGTGATGGCGAGCGGTCTGCCTGTCTTCTTCCGCCTCGCGGCGTCATGTGGATGCGGTATGGAGGGCATGTGGGCAGCACTCCGCTCTCTCCACCGTTCTACAGACTTTCCATCTACATCTACATCTACAGATATACTCCGCTAGCCACCAAGCGGTGTGTGGCGGAGGGCACTATTCGCGCCAAAGTCATATCCTCCCCTCTGTTCTACTCGCCGATCACGCTGGTGAAAAATGACGGTCTGAACGCATCAGTACGAGCTCTAATTTCCCTTATCTTTGAATGGCGATCATTGCGCGATATGAAAGTTGGTGGTTATAATATATGCTCTACATCCTCGGTGAAGATCGGATTTTGGAATTTAGTGAGCAACCCCTTCCATTTAGCGCGTCGTCCATCTGCAAGTTGTAAGATGGCAAGAACTATGCCCCTTACATGAAGTCATTAAAGATCACCTAACTCACGTTGAGCGAACAGTAGGGCTGAACAAAATGACTGACAAGGCACAATGCATCTTGTAGAGGGTATAGTATGGACGTATTGGAATAATTAATGGTTTTAAAGTAATTCACACGACATGAAAACTTTGTGGGAACGAGTCGATTTACTGGACGCTAGTTTACACCAGGGAAATATTTAGAGTTGACTGTGCCCGGCTGGCGAGCGGCGAAGGGAAGCGACAATAGACAGCTTAGGGCGGCTAAAGCTCTGAGAAAGCGGTAACGCGGCGCGGCCTCCAGCCGCCTTAAGATGAGTGACAGCATGGGTGGTTGACCCCGACCCACGCTGGTGTACGGGGAAGCAGACGGAGAACTTGTACGCCTGTTGATAAATGTCCATCGTCCCGTTTTCAGGGAAACATGCCAGAAAGCCGTGCAAAGCTATGGTGGAGCAGTCAACAGAGGTCAAAATATGCGTGTTCGTGACTATAGCAACTTCACACTGAATTCACAGTCCGCAGAGTCTGAAGTAAATCAGGTGAAGAGCGACAGAATTAAATACGCCGGCCTCCAATGGGTACGTAGGACCAAGGAATTTGAAGTACTCTCCTGGGAGTCAGAATTCCGGAAAAATTGGTGTTTTGTGCAGATGCTAACCTTGACGTGTGGCCTGGGAGGAGCTAAATAGAAGGTGTTGAGAGGAAGGAAAATTTTGTGGGAATTTGTTCACTTCCCAGAGCAGGCATTGGTCGGCACTGGGAAGTGACGCATAATTAACGTGACTTGCGCTGCAATTGGCGTAAGTGATTTTGCTGGAGGGGAAACTGAGGCGAAGAGCGGACTGGGAGAAGTCTCCGTAGAGGTCTTACGTTCCCAGCTTGCCTAGAGTGCAGATGTGGCGTTCTTTACTCAGCCTGCCTGAGAAAGAGTGAGCATCTCTGTGGTTTAGGACTTAGCAAATGGAACGATTGAGCTTGGAGATAGAAAGTTTTGGTTCAGCTGTGTACTGAGCAAGATAGCTAGGAGTGAACAGATGAGCGCAGCCCTACGGCACCACGAGGTCGGCCGACGTCCACACAACGACGCCACTCTGCCACACTGTATTTGGTGATATTGCGCCTGCTCCAGCCACTGATTAATTTGTTGGATCACGTCGGCAAAGTTTCCATGAGGGTTTCATGGGCCGTGTATTGTAGAATTCTTCTCGCACTTCGCATTACGCCTGGGGCAGTCGATAGGAATTACTTTTGAGTTGTCGTGCTATACTCCACACAAACGCAATTTATTACCAATGCCTGATAGGAGAGTCTTGTAATGTGATGATTGATGGTCTGGAGTTAAAAAATAAATTTGTGCTAATAGACTGCACCTGTTTTCAATCAAGTAGTTCAAATCCCAAGTCACTTTCTTAATTAATCAGGAGTCACAGGGCCATATTACTTTTTTGCGTTATCCAATATTGGGGTAGTTTTGCACTCTCTGTTGATCTGTTAGTCAATTAGTTGGGGTGAAACAAGCTATGTGACGGGTGGGGTATTACAAAGTGTGTCCCACTTCAGACTTTCTATGAGATTTGCAATGCTCTCGTGATGGCTAAATGTTCCAGCGATGAATCTTGCCACTCTTCTTTGGACCTTCTCAATCTCTTGAATCAGACCCAACTAGTAAAGGTCCCATACAGACGAACAATTCTCTAAGACTGGACGAATTAAAATATTGTAAGCTATTTTCTATATTGAAGGATTGCATCGCTTCAGGATTCTACCAATTAACCGTAATCTAGAGTTCGCCTTGCCCATTACTTGTGTAATCTGATCATTCCATTTGAGATCATTTCGAATAGTCACACCCAGATACTTGATGGATGTTACCGCTTCCAAAGACTGGGCATTTATTTTGTACTCGTACATTAATGAGAATTTTCGCCTTGTTATACACAGTAGGCTACACTTACTAATATTGATAGATAACTGCCAGCATTACACTACACTTTTATTTTCAGCAAATCCTCATTGATTTGTTCACTACTTTAGTGTGATACTACTTTCCTGTAGACTACAACATCATCGCCAACCAGATCGTTTGTGTAAATCGTAAAAAGCAGCGGACCTATTACGCTGCCCTGGGGCACACCTGAAGTTACGCTTGTTTCTGTTGAAATCACCCCGTCCAGTACGATGCACTGCTCCCTGTCTGTTAGAAAACTTTCTATCCATTATCCAATAAACCGTAAGCGCTCACTTTTTGGAGCAAGCGACAGTGCAGAATGAATCGAACTCCTTTCGAAAGCCGAGGAATATGGCATCAATCAGGTAGCCGGTATCTAGAGCCTGTTGTATATCATGCGCAAAGAGGGATAGCTGTGTCTCGTACGGCCACAGTTTCGTGAAACAGTGCTGGTTTCTGCGAATGAGCTTTTCAGAGTCTAGACGGTGGAGCCGATACTGTTCGGTCAATTAGCACCCCAATCGGCATGACGAGGTTGAGTGCAGACCGTACTGATGCTGCCACCAAAAAATAGTTCTTGGCAGTACCGGGAAGCGAACCTGGGTCCTTTGAATGGAAGGCTCTACGCTCATCTCTCAACGGCGGAGAACGGAGTGTAAACTAAACCGCCTAAGAAAAAAAGGGAAGCACCAAGAAGACACGGTCGGATGTCAATGTAACTTCGTACACCTACACACCAAGGGCGATTACGTTGGTGATTAGAGTCGCAATTCTCTGTGAGAGATAGAATGGCCACAAGAGTACATTACTGCTGTTTCCAGGCCTGGTAGGGTACACAAGGGACGTGTACAGCGCAGTGTCACATCTTGAGTGAGCACCGTGAAGGACACTAAGATGTCGCACACTCGTGTGCGACAGCCCTATATGTAACTGACAGAGTTTTAAAGGGGCCTGATTGTGGGTCCCCAGTTGGCCGACTGTCCGAATCGTTCGTCTCCAGATTTGTGGGGCATTAGTATGTGATAGTGAGCTGCAAGGAAACGTGATACATTCATACCCGTGGTCAAGATTCCGGTATACCACGCCTAATCACCACAACGAAGGAGTGCCGAATTGTGCATTAAGCAGATTGTGACCCCTTCACATCTGTCATCTGAGAACAAGTACTACTCCCTACAACTTTCCATCGCCACTGATCAGAGACAATCTCAGTCCGAACTAAGGAATTGCCATCCCAAGGATATCCGCATTTTAAAATCAGTGATGCATGCACAGACGCAATCACGCCGGTGGGATACTCCGGACTGGTGGTTGCTACCCACTCGAACTCTGCATGAACGGCTCGTATCCACCCACCACGGCCGCGACATCGTTCAGTTTCCTCTCTCGGCAGCGCCGCTGGGAAATTCAAGATGAACAGTGCTCTGCCAGTGACAGCGCATACTTGCATTCTGGTCCGCAGATGTGGGGCGATACCAATAGTGAACAACTGGTAGTCTACAAAAGCCAATTGCACTCGAGTTTTCAAGATGCCTTTGCACGGGAGCACGAGGCAGGGTCTAAACTGGACCTCCACAAAGGCTACTAACCCCTTGAAGATATCCTCCACAGAAATGAATGTACGTATGTATATCTGTAAGTATCTACGTTCCACATGTCCTTCTAAATCATTGGGACGATTCACAACCAAACTCGAAAAACATATCACTGCCTGGAAAGCCCTGGGGGGAAGAAACACCTGTCTATCAGAAAGGTGCTGGTGAAAAAGCAGTGTAGCCCAGGATGTACGAATATCTTGTAAGTAGGCTGTTTATGTTTTCTCTATGTAAGTAGGCTGTTTATGTTTTCTTATTGGCAACGTTACGTAGCGCTCAATATGAAAATCACTGGCTGTGCTGTGTGCAGTCTGTGGCTGCTTTGCATTGTTGTAATACTCGCCATTGTAGTGTTAGGCAGCTGGCTGTGAACAGCGCATAGCGTTGCGCAGTTGGAGGTGAGCCGCCAGCAGTGGTGGATGTGGGGAGAGAGATGGCGGAGTTTTGAAATTTGTCGTGAACTGCTATATTTATATATGATGATATCAAGGTAAATACATTGTTTGTTCTCTATTAATATCTTTCATTTGCTAACTATCCCTATCAGTAGTTAGTGCCTTCCATAGTTTGAATCTTTTATTTAGCTGGCAGTAGTGGCGCTTGCTGTATTGCAGTAGCTTGAGCAGCGAAGATTTTTGTGAGGTAAGTGATTTGTGAAAGGTATAGTTTAATGTTAGTCAGGGCCATTCTTTTGTAGAGAATTTTGAAAGTCAGATTGCGTTGCGCTAACAAAATATTGTGTGTCAGTTTAAGCACAGTCACGTATAACTGTTCAAAGGGGACGTTTCATATGTCGACCCTTAGCCGAGGATACCTCACTGGAATCTTCTGATTTTTTCTTGTAGTTTGTGTAATTAGTGTAGATTTTGTTTATTGCTAGCACGTAATAGTAGAGAAAATCTCCTTTGTAGTTGCAGTTTTTCATTGTTGTACAGTAAAACAGTTGTGGAATGCATGTAGATTTGCAGCAAGTTTTTCGCAGCTGCGCTTGCAATTAACTAAATATTATTTTCAGTGCTATGTTAATGTGTTCTCTTATTTTTGCTCTTCAAATTGTGCTTTTCTGTGTTGTCGTGTGAAATATTGTGACAATAATGGCGTGTGAAAAACGTAATACTAGGCTCCAAAGTAAACTGAGAAATGACAGTGAAGACGAAAGCAGTGTGATAGCGCCGCAGAGTAATGAATTAACAGACATTCAAAGTAGTAATTTGGTAACTGTGCATAGGGAAATGCAGCGGGCGGCAAACAATGGCGTGGACAGTGAAACAATTAGTGAAGAGGGACGCATTATCGATCGATCGGTCGGCAACAGCTTGCCTCAGGAATCGGGAATGACAGGACACAATTTTGCAAATACTGTAGACTCAGGTTTTGGGTTCTCACCGTTTTCTCAAATGAGTCAAGACACATTTTCTGCTTGTCAAAATGTGAATGTTGCCGTTGCAACTTCACTGCCGAAAAGCACTGAGGAACATGTTTCAGACACCAGTGCATTGTTATTACAATTAATGCAACAAATTGGACAAAAGCTTGAAAAGTTAGACACAGTGGAACAACACCAGAGACAAACACAGCAACAGTTAGACACAGTGGAACAAAATCTCAAAAAGTTAGACACAGTGGAACAAAATCTCAAAAAGTTAGACACTACACTTGAACAAACACGTGAAGATTTTACCACTGAGTTACATAACATCGAATCGAAATGTCAAAAGGTCTGTAATGACGTAAAAACACAAATTTGTGAGCATTTCCAACCTATTTTTTCGCATCATGAAAATGTATTACAGAATCACGAAGCAGCTATAAAAGAACTGGAAACTATTGTTCATGAAATCATGAGACCTTGCAAGCTAAAATTGACTCAGTTGCATCTACCGATTCGGTTACGCAACTTGCAAGAACTCAGGAAAACTTAAAGCACACAGTAGATACCCTGAAAATTGGTTCAGAAAGACACATGGAGGAAATAAGTACACTATCGGAGAAAGTAGCCGAACTTTCGGATCAGGTCACTAACTTATCTACAAAGGTAGATGACGATATGAATGACACAAGACCTGTAGCCTTCACTGACACAGAAGAGTATGAACAAATAAGAAAATTCAAACAAAATCAAAATCAAATCAATACACAGTACAAAAGAGAAATCCGGGAAGTACAAGATCAGTTGACGCAGGTAATACAAGAATTACGTATTTCAGAGGACACTCGCACTCCAATACGGGAAGAGGGACATAGAAATACGGTACAAACACAAAATAATAACACAGGACACTTCGGAAATTATGAAAGAAATTGGCAAGGCGTATTGGATTTTGAGATGGAACCGCCGAAACGAAGTAACAATGACCGACATGCGACTCGCCGACATGACGATTTTGACTATAAGCTGTTCATTACTACTCGTAAATTCAAAACATTTAAGAATTCTGGCAACGACATTCATCCACAAGCATGGCTCCATCAATTCTCTCATTGTTTTCCTCCCAACTGGTCGTTAGAACACAGATTAGAATTTATGTGTGGCTACTTAGAGAATGAACCAGCTGTAAGAATGCGATCGGTCATTCACGATTGCCACAGTGAAGGAGAATTTTACCATGCCTTCCTCTCAGCATATTGGTCTCAAGCCACACAAGACCGAGTAAAACATGGCATCATAATGATGAAACATTTCGAACAATCTGAATTTTCCAGTCTTGTGAAATATTTTGAAGACATGTTCCATAAGAATCAGTATCTTTCAAACCCATACAGCCCCTCAGAACTCATTCGCATTTGCTTACTCAAATTGCCTGAACATTTACGACATATTATTTTAGCAGGACGTTGCAAAGAAGACATTGAGGCTTTTCAGGGACTGTTACAAGAACTGGAAATCGACACAGACAGTCGCGGGATGCAAAAACAGGAAAACAATCACTACAGGTCACATCCGTCACAATTTCGTGACGACAGAAGCAATAACTGGACACGACAAGCCTATTCTTACAACGCAAATCGTGACCAAAGTAGACACCACCCATATGACAACCACTGGCAGAGTAGTAATAGTTACAAAGAAAGATCGCATTTCCGTAGTAAAGAATATGACAGAGATTACCTTAGAAACAGACAATATGGGAACCAAAATAAATACTATCAAGGGATACAGAATAACTTTAGACGCAACGGACCAGCGCGCAGTTACGATTCAGGGAGAAATTCTCCACCATGTAACCGACAAGAAAGAAACTACGGAATCTACCGACATGACGACAGACGATATAAATATTACGACAGACGTCAATTTCATCAGAACTGGCGGGATTCTAACAGAGCTGGGCCCTCTCGGCAAGGCGAATTTGTAGAAGTTAGGTCTCCTAATCCCAATCACAACGCGCGCCAACAAAGAGACAGACAGTGACTCGCGCCGCAGGCACCCACATGCGCCGGCTGGCTCAGAGAAAAATAACATAGACGCTAACCTTGAGAAAAATTCCAGTATTCTTTACCGACGTATACCGCATGACAATTGCATTCAAGTTCAAACTCTGAGTACTATGAAGAGTAAAGGTTTACACCAGATTTCACATGTAAAACCGTTTATTGAAAGATAATCTGCTTTTTAACTTTGTCATTGCCATAAAACTTTTCACTTTACATTACTAGTATGCTTGTCAGACTTAGAATCTGTTAACATGCAACAATGTTTGAAGTTAAATATCCAGACAAGAACCAAGAGAACTTATTGAAACAGAAATGACGAATGCATTGTTATAGTGAACAGACGTCACAGTGTTATTGTGTGTACATTCTTGCTTGTTAGTTGCACGATTATGGAACGACTATAAGGCTTACATACTGAGAACATTTACCAGTACTGCTAATGAGATTTTAATGCAACATTTTGGTTTACTTGAAAATACATTCTGGATTTAAAGTACTTTCTGTGAGATACCAGATGACACAGTGGTTAGTTTATGTGACAGCTACACGATTTTATCACGACGCTACTAATGAGTGACAATATACAATGTTGCTTTTGCGGTGCTTCTGTTTTATATCTGCACAGTTTTTCTGTTTTATTCTGGAAAGTAAAACATGTTTTAGTAGTAACTTTTGTAGTATAGCTACAATGAGACAGGGTTTTCCGTAGCACAACAATACGTTACAGCACAGTACGTTCTTCACCACAACAATAAGCATAATAACTAAGATATCTATACGCAAAGCATTTCACTTTCGTTTATCATGAGGTAAGTACATTGTCTTCTGCAGAACTTAGCTTTCGGAGGACGATAACTACGACACTTCCACAGAGATTATCTTACAGCAAGACGCATATTTAGCGCTACAAGACACGTATTTGAGTGATTAATTTTGTACTTAAAACATTTATTTTTAAAGATTTTTGAATTACAAAGAAAGTTTTCCGTGATACATTTCATTCCATTGCTGTAATCTGTAACACCTGAGGGTATAATTACAATAATCCTCAGGGGGGTACACACTTACTTTGTGTACCATGTGTGTGGCAACCACAAGGAACCCTAGCTAATATGGTACTTGCTTATACAACTTTACACATCGGTACCATATTTCTCTAACACACAAATTACACAGCTATCTGATCATGTAACTGAGAGATAAACTTTTTTTATTACATCAGTGACATATGTTTACGCAATTACAGAGTTGGATTACTTCACACTTACGAAATTGTATTTTGTCTGTACTGTGTGATCTGTTCATATTTTTTCGGAACCATTGTGATACTATGAGAGCTTTGAATGATATATTTGGTAAGGGAGCATGATTTTAAAGTACGTTTGAGGTAGATGACACTATTGAAATGAGCAGAGTATTTTTTTTAGGTTTTGAAATTATTGCAGGAAGCTACGACGATTTTGAGATTTGACTGAGGTGTTATGATGTTATTATTACGACGACGATGTGTATTATGCTGTTGAGGTATGTTTATGTCAATAAGATGATGCTACCATATATGAGGAATGTGATTACGTGTTTATATGTATATGAATAATGAAAGAAGTTAAGGGCTCTTGACTTGTGAAAAAGGATGTTGGAAACCGAGAATCGTACTTTAAGAGTTATGAAATGTGTGTGTAAATGCGTGAATGTATCACAATGCCGGCGAAAATTTTTTTGGACACTGTTATATTCATAGGATTTTGTTTCTACACATTTGTAACGCAAATTCTCGACCCGTGAAATTTTGTATATGAGACTGTCACTGTAGCGGAAACTGCTGTCGTAAATATTTCCGTAAGAAAGTTAAGTGACCACCTGCACGTAATGCGTCGTGGGCACGCAGCTGTGTCAGACGCCGGGAGAACAAGCCATTAGGGTGTGCCTTTCCGGAAGCACAGGTAGAAAAAAAAAAAAGAAAAAAGGCAGGCCTTTCCCTCGCCATTGACATTCCTTTAGAGAAAATATTGCAAATGCGACACCCTCATTACTTCCATTAACCTTGCTATTGACATTCCTTTGTAGAAAGCATCGCAAATATTACACGCTCATTACCTGAAAACATATGATTACTCGTACTTTGTGCTAATTACTGCAATGCTTATGAATTGATGGGAAATATTCGTACATCTGCACACCTGATTATGACAAGTGTCTTTCTATGAGAGTTGAGAGCTACTGCCTTACGAAATGCCACATGACTATTGAATGATGTTTTTATGCTTTGGTTTGCGTAATTGCTTATTTCATTTGACATCTGTTTTTCAGCTGTGTTGCAGCATTGGTTTCATAAAATAAAATTAAATGCATTTGCTAATGTGAACACTTTCTGTCAACAGATCTATTAAATAATAATTTTGTGATCCACATTATTCAAAAAAGGAGCACTTGGAAAGGAAAGAACAATAAGAAGGGACTAGTAACAGTAACTGCATACATAATATTTTTTTCAAGTACATGGTAATATTTATTTTACAATAAGTTGTTGTGGTGCACCACTTTAATTACTTAGACATTAAGATGTGATTATACATTTCCCTTATCTGCATTGTTATCTTTAGTGTACTATTTTTTTTGCTTGAGCTATGTCATGTTTAGATATAAGCTGCTGTTTGCCAGGCATAGTGCTACTGAACTTTAATTTGTGTTACTCTACTAAGCCAGATTTATTTTTTTGTTTGCTGCGCATTGCCTCATATTAGTTGTAATGTTGAATTGCTTGGTAATTTAGATTTACTGTAGCTTGCTTTGCGATTTTCCATTTTTTCATTGCTGTTTATATTAATTGTTTTATGTGCTGCTGCATTGCCTCGTCCCTTAGTTTAGCATCTGAGCTCAGTAGATTTAAGTTAGCTTAAGAGGGGGTAGACTATATAAGAAACTGACTATGGAGAATAGGTAAAGAATGCATTGAGAAGTTATACAAAAAAAGTACAGAAAACAGGTTTAGGTAGGATTTTCTTGGAAATAAATGTTGAGGTGAGAAATGTCTGAACATATAAATACAGAAAGCATGCTTAGATAGAATTTTTTTGGTGGAAACAAAGGATGAAATAAGAGGAAAGATATATGAAGTTTTGGGTTGGACTGCAGTACCAAATGTTACACTGAAAACGAACCCTATCCTTTCCTATTGGTGTTATCCCACTATGTGTTTGTGTACCCTTGTGTAGTGGTTTTCTTCCTGTCTCTGTGTAGTTTCATAGAATTTTTTCCTCTTTTAATATTAAGCTGCATTCACTATGATGAGGAATACTGTTATCCTCAAATGTAATTGGCATTAATAATATGTTATTTACTTTGTAAAGATGTTAGACATTATTCATTCTGTTTAAATGCTCATGTGTGAAGTTGATGTTTCGCAAGTTATTCTGATCTTCTATGTATGTACTCATGTCATAATTCCTGTAACACTGACGTATATGTCTATTTCTATTCTTTTGTAAAGCCTGTACTACAAATGTTATCTATATTGTTATGTTTTTAATGATGTATTTTGTACCTTTATTGTATTCTTATGTTATAAAATTGTAATTGTCACCAGTTCATGATATTATTAACTTGTTAGTTACATTTCACTGCACACGTTTCTGTTGGTCATAGTATATGGACAATATGTGAGAAGTTGGGACTGTTAGTGTTTGCACGTGTGTTAATAATTCAGCAAGGGACTGGATAACAGCATTGCTGGTTCTAAGGACAATTCCAAAAACTTTGTGAGTGCACAAGTGGTGGTTATGGACTTGCTATATTATCCGCAAGACTCTTCAATGGTGATTGTGCACCTGCACAGTCACAACAGATGGCTGCTGGCCATCTCTACAAGGACTACAGTGGGTCTGCATCTTTGATGACCCACCAATACCATTATCTCTACAAGGACTACAGTGGGTCTACACCTTTGCTGACTCACCAATACCATTATTTCTACAAGGACTGCAGTGGGTCTGCACCTCTGGTGGCCCACCAATACCATACTCTCTACCAGGACTACAGTGGGTCTACTCTGTGTTGACCTACCTACCAATATTCTTCAAAACGTCGAATGACTCTGCTGTGGGTTTGCTCTGTTGTGGCCCATTATCTGTCAGCATGTCAAGAGTCAGCACTGTCTTTCCGTTGGAAGGACAACGCTACTTCTTCAAGACTGCATGGAAATCCACTACTTCTGTGTGCAATTTCTTTTACTAATGAGACTTTGTGAAAAAAAACTGTAATTACTATTATGATGAATGATTAGGACTATCTTTATGGACTGTGAGAAAATTTTAGCTTTTGACCAACATTGTATCAATAAGTGTGTGCATTTGATTTCTTTGTTATTGTAATTATGAAAAATTTTATCAAATCATTATTGGCCACTGCCCAAAAAAAATTTGTAAAATTTTTTGTGGGGAGCATGGGGGCTATGTAAGTAGGCTGTTTATGTTTTCTCTATGTAAGTAGGCTGTTTATGTTTTCTTATTGGCAATGTTACGTAGCGCTCAATATGAAAATCACTGGCTGTGCTGTGTGCAGTCTGTGGCTGCTTTGCATTGTTGTAATACTCGCCATTGTAGTGTTAGGCAGCTGGCTGTGAACAGCGCGTAGCGTTGTGCAGTTGGAGGTGAGCCGCCAGCAGTGGTGGATGTGGGGAGAGAGATGGCGGAGTTTTGAAATTTGTCATGAACTGCTACATTTATACATATATGATGATATCAAGGTAAATACATTGTTTGTTCTCTATTAATATCTTTCATTTGCTAACTATCCCTATCAGTAGTTAGTGCCTTCCATAGTTTGAATCTTTTATTTAGCTGGCAGTAGTGGCGCTCGCTGTATTGCAGTAGCCTGAGCAGTGAAGATTTTTGTGAGGTAAGTGATTTGTGAAAGGTATAGTTTAATGTTAGTCAGGGCCATTCTTTTGTAGAGAATTTTGAAAGTCAGATTGCGTTGCGCTAACAAAATATTGTGTGTCAGTTTAAGCACAGTCACGTATAACTGTTCAAAGGGGACGTTTCATAATCTATACTTCATTCGTCCAGTATTTGAGAGTTCACTATTCATGCAGTAAAACTGTAGCATCGGGCATGACGCTCTAATATATTACTTCTATACTGTTAACTCAGAGAACAGAGAGAGGAAAGAGAAGGAGATGGACAGAGAAAGGAAAGCGATGGAGGTGGACAGAGGCATCGGGGAAGGAAGAGATGGTCAGAGAGATGGAGGAGGAGGAGATGGACAGAGAGAATGGGAGAAGGAAATGGACAGAGAAAGGGAAGAGGAGGACATGGACAGAGAAAGGGAACAGAAGGAGGTGGACAGAGAGAGGAGTGAGAAAGAGATAGACAGAGGGACTGGGGTGGGCAAAGAGTGGGGGGCAGACCAGATGGGATTAGAAGGGGAGGAGGAGATAGACAGAGGGCAGAAGAACAGATGAACAGAGGAAGCAGGAGGAGATGGGTGGAGAGAAGGCAGAGAAAGAAATGAACAAAGAGAGGTGGAAGGATGAGGTGTAATTACAGGAGGGGGGGATGGAGAAATTGACAGAGGGGAAAGGAGTGGATGGACACAGGGAGGAGGAGGAAATGGACAGAGGGGTAAGGAGCAGATGGACAGAGGGAACAGGAGCTGATGGACTGATGGGGTATCAGTAGATGGACAGAGGAGGGCAGGAGCTCTGATGGATGGAGGGGGGGGAAGCAGATGGAGAGAGGGAGGATGACAGGAGGAGACAGAGTGGGTGGTGGTGGAGAATGTGGGCAGAAAGGGGATGGGAGCAAGAGCTGGACTATAAGGATATGAGAATAAGGACATACTTGGGCAACAATGGGTGCTCAGCTAATGTTTAAATGTGTGTGATTCTTCAGGCTGTGTAAATTTACATTTCTCAGCACCAAACGCGTCAAATCCTTCACTAAATTTTATAACTTCACAATGACTATCAGGATAAAATTATTACTTAATTGTGTGATCTTCACTCTACAATGGATTGGTAATGTGTGAACGACTAAGATAGGCGCATAGTAAAGTCTAGTAACAATGGGTTATCATTCGTTTTCCTTCATTTGCATAAATGCCAAATTTATATTGTCCGCCTTTGGCAAGTGTGAATTTCTCTAGAGAATGTGATAGTAAGCTAGTGTCACTAAGGACTGAATGTGAAAATGAAAAAGTGAAAAATGAAGCACTCGTCGAAACGTACTCTTGCTAAAGAGCATCAAAGAAGTCCGACATGGTGACAGAAATCATCATTGGTTTACTGTGCCGCCCAATAGTAAACAGCGCAGAGCTTGAATTAGAAAATAAGCCACCAGTGTACAGATCGAACACACCAGAGAGAAGAACCTGCTGCTCCCTGCATCTGGTAACGTCCAGTGTTTAAACGCTCATTGCTTCTAAGCTCGAAGAGCACACAGTGAAATTACTGACGAGTAATTGTTTCTATGAGGGATCTTAATAGCTTCTCTGTGTTTGCTATTCTGGACTTCTCGCGCTACGAAACATTCTCTAGGAAAAACTTGTCACTAAGGGCTACAGATAAAGTGCGACGCTATGTCTTATCATGTTAAGCAATAAAAGTTTCGAAATATTATTATCGTCCTTGATGAAGGACATGAAGTTCTGTTGAAGGACATCCGTGTTTGACGTACTGTGAACTTTCTTTCATATCTGAAACAATCACATTCCTTGAGACAATCGTAACGGTTTCGGCCTTCGTTGGCTATCTTCAGAAATTATTAGTCATGGGATGATTATATCATAAATTGTTATTGTGCTAGAAATAAAAAAGAAAGTTCATCGTCATTGTTATCGTTAATGTCGTTCAGGGAAATTACCTTTATGAGGTATCATCTGTAAAACCTGGAAGTTACATTGGCACAAAGTAATTCAGTATGTAACTAAAATCGAATGCGTCTGCACAGTCGTGAGACCCTGGTCTCGCAATCGCTTGACGGTAGTTCGAATCCCAGATTAGGTTTTACGTAGTTTCCCTTAGTAGCGAAAAGCAGAAGCCGAGATGATTTCTTTGAAGAGAAAATGATCGATATCATTTTCAAATTCCAGAACTCATAGAGTGGACAACAACACCCTAATCCTGGTCTTCTAGAAAAGGTATGAGCGTAGCTGAGCACGGTGTGTACTGTGCATCTCGCAAGACGACAGTGTGTATACGGGGTAGGTCGGATATTTCTCCCAGGAGTATTTGTAACAGGTAATAATTTGTAATGCTCTATCAATCGCAGTTTGTTTTGAGACACTAATTTTGTGTTAAAATACACTAGGCTCAGCACATTTCCTGAGTCACTACGCATCTCTACTTCCAAATCAAGGCGCTGGTTCGACTACGAGAATTTTTAGCACCATTAAGCATATCACGGCTGACGCTGCCCTAGTAACTGACAGACTGCCAGAAACAAATGCGAATTTCTTCATCACTGCTCGAGGAATCGTAGCAAACAAACCCAGCAGCGAACGTGCACGGCGCTTGGGGATAAAAAATGTATTCAAGAGAGGGATTTTAACTAGACACGTAATGGCAAATCCTGAGATGTAACGACCTTGTGCAAGAAAGCCAATAAAATTGTGGAACAGACAATAAAATAATATTGTATGTATTATACACACATCAAAAAAAGTTCGGCATCACCTCGGTTCCGAGAGTTCCGGAACCTGTAGAGAAAATTGGAATAGAGATCAATATAAACATCGTTCCGCCCTTTCTATTGTTCATGAAAACCACACATTACATGTTGTACCACCCTACAGCGAGACCTTCAGAGGTGCTGGTCCAGATCTCTGTACACAACGGTACCTCTAATACCCAGTAGCACATCCGCTTACACTGATGCTTGCCTGTATTCGTCGTGGCATACTATCCACAAGTCCATCAAAGCACTGTTGTTCCAGATTGTCCAACTCCTCAACGGCGATTCGGTGTAGATCCCACAGAGTGCTTGATGGGTCACATTGTCCATAAACAGTTCTTTTCAATCTATCCCAGGCATGTTCGATAGGGTTCATGTGTGGAGAATATGCTGGCCACTCTAGTCAAGCTATGTCATTATTCCGAAGGAAGTCATTCACAAGATGTGCACGATGGGGGCGCGAATTGTCGTCCATGAAAACGAATTCCTCGCCAAAACGCTGTCGATATGGTTCCACTATCGGTCGGAGGATGGCATTCAAGTATCGTACAGCCGTTACGGCGCCTTCCATGACCACCAGTGGAGTACGTCAGCCCCACATAATGCCACCCCAAAACAGCAGGGAACCTCCACCTTGCTGCACTCGCTGAACAGTGGGTCTAAGGCGATCAGCCTGACAGGGTTGCCTCCAAACACGTCTCCGACGATTGTCTAGTTGAAGGCATATGCGACACTGATCGGTGAAGAGAACGTGATGCCAATCCTGAGATGTCCACTCAGCATGTTGTTGGGCCTATCTGTACCGTGCTGCATGGTGTCTTAGTTGCAAAGATGGACCTCGCCATGGACGTTAGGAGTGAAGTTGCCCATCATGCAGCCCATTTCGCACAATTTGAGTCGTAGCACGACGCCCTGTGGCTGCACGAAAAGCATTATTCAACATGGTGGCGTTGCTGTCATGGTTCCTCCGAGCCATAAACCATAGGTAGCGGTCATCCACTGCAGTAGTGCCCTTGGACGGCCTGAGCGAGGCATGTCGTCGACAGCTCCTATCTCTCTGTATCTCCTCCATGTCCGAACAACATCGCTTTGGTTCGCTCAGAGACGCCTGGACACTTCCCTAGTTGAGAGACCTTCCTGTCACAAAGTAACAATGCGGACGTGATAAAACCGCTGTATTGACCGTCTAGGCATGGTTGAACTACAAACAACACCAACCGCTTACCTCCTTCCTGGTGGAATGACTGGAATTGATCGGCTGTCGGACCGCCTCCGTCTAATAGGCGCTGCTCGTGCATAGTTGTTTACTCCTTTGTGCTGGTTTAGTGACATCTCTGAACAGTCAAAAGGATTGTGTCTGTGATACAATATCGACAATCAACGTCTGTCTTCAGGAATTCTGGGGGCCGGGGTGATGCAAAATTTTTTTTTGATGTCTGTGTGTGTGTATATATATATTTATTTCGATTATGTAGGATGGACAGAAACAGTCTGAAAAACTTGTAATGGTATAACATGGTAGGTTGTGCTTAGAAATAATTGTTAAGAAAAACATTTGACACGTTGCGCCGTTTCCGAGTTAATCATCATCTAAGTTAGCCAGTCAGGCCATTGCAAATATAGGTGAGGCAGCACTTCCCCGGGGAACAGAAGCATTGGGCTCCTCAGATACGAATTGCTATGTCAAAGAGTGTGCCTTCGCAGCCGCAAGAGTATTTTCCCGTGAGAGGAGGGGGTGGAGGGAGGATGGTGTTGATGACACTGGCTGTGGTGTGGCGGCTGTAGGATTTGCAGAGACTCGATACACAGCAATAGTTTGTGTGCTAATTGTTCAGTCCAGTATTTACGTGCGTGTCTGGAACACAGGTGGGGGGGGGGGGGAGGAGGGGGGGGGGAAGGAGGGGATAGGTTGAATTAAGGAAGATTGCGATGGGAGATGATTGTGTATTGGAGACTTTAAGTGATTGTTATTTTAATACTCTATCACGTCATTTTTATGCCGGTGGTGAGAGTAATTGCCTTTACAGTATGAATTTAGTGATGTGTATGGCTTTTTCATTGTTGTTTGAAAATCTACTATGAACACTGTTGCAGTGAAGTCTCACTCCTATAATGCAGGTAGAATGTAGACATGGTAGCTAGCATGTGCCTGTTTGTTATTAAATATTGCAATGCGGAAATTCTTAAGCTTTCAAGCATCTCGTATTTGCGCATGTGTTTTGGAAATACTGGTACTGGTCATGCTATGTGGTGCTTACAGAAAACACAATGGCATCATTCTATTACAGTATTTCTTCCAATAGAGCAACATACTCATTTTAAAACATACATCATGACGTCACATCCTACCAATGCAGGGGGGAGAGGGTGACGAAGATTTGGAATGTAGCAAGAGTTTATTGTCAAATATTGTGTTGTGGTATTTGTTTGACATTTAACGTCTCAGTGGTAGTTGTTTAATATTTTAAACTTCTGCAAAAGCGCATTTAATGTTAAATAATGATTTGCAGATATTATGTAACTGATAATAGTGACGCAACTTGTTAAATAATGCACTGCAGTACAGTAACTAATTATTATCATATTTACACAGATCTTAGGATGGAGATGTGGTTCTTTTGAAAATCAATGACACTGCAACAAATTACCTAAAAGTTGTAAATAGCAGGTATGAGAGGAAGGAGTTAATTGTACTTACATGTCTTCTTATATTTTGTATTCTGATTGGGGGTGATGGCTGGTCTCTCCTGGTGGTTCATGATGATCCTTCCGCTAGTAATAAAAGGAGGAGAAGGGAAAGGGGGCTTCATCCTATTGGTTCAGAGAGAAAGTTTAAGGAGGGGAGGTGTGAGGGAGAGAGGGCCTTGAATGTTCCACATACCTGAGGTGTATGGGTTGGGTGTGGAGTCTCCAGAAGGACAGGGTGTAGGATGAGCTTAGAGCTAACAAGGCCATTTGTCTCAGATGTAACATGAAACGGGGAATGACCTTGAGACAAAATCTTTATCGGCACTCGTGCCTCCACCACCTGCCCCCCCCTTCCCCACCCTAGCCTACTGCTGACTCCCACCAACGTAGAAAGAAATCACGATCACAAAAATAAGAGAAATCTGAGCTTCCACGGATAGACGTAGTTGTTCGTTTTTCCCACATGCTATTTGAGAGTCTAACAGTCGAGAAATAGTCTAAAAGTGCTTCTATGTACTATGCACTTCAGTTTATCCAGATTCTATCTGCTTAAACTCCCACCTTTTCGCAGTTTCTTCAGTTTTAATCTACAGTTCATAACCAACAGATTGTAGTCAGAGTCCACATCAGCCCCTGGAAATGTCTTACAATTTAAATCCTGGTTCCTAAATCTCTGTCTTACCGTTATGTAATCTATCTGAAACCTTCCAGTGTCTCCAGGCCTCTTCTACGGATACAACTTTCTTTCATGATTTTTAAACCAAGTGTTAGCTATGATTAAGTTATGCTCTGTGGAAAATTCTACCCGACGGCTTTCCCTTTCATTACTTATCCCCATTCCATATTATCCTACAACTTTTCCTTCTCTTCCTTTTCCTACTGTCGAATCCCGGTCCCCCATGACAGTTAAATTTTCATCTCCCTTCACTATCTGTATAATGTCTTTTATTTCATCATACATCTCTTCAATTTCTTCGTCATCTGCAGAGCTAGTTGGCATATAAACTTGTAAATAATAGATTTCAGGTATCAGTCGTCCTCTGGAATTTTTATTGGAGATCTAGATTTCAGCTAGAAACTAGCAATTCTCAATGCACTGTCATTTTTAATCAATCCACGATATTGATCGAAGCAAACGACATGAATTAAGATTCGCGCTGCGGCTGGGACTCGAACCCGCGCTTTCTCGCCTGCTAGGCAGAAATGCTAACCATTACACCACCGCAATACGACGGTCAACTTTGCTGCGCGAAATACCTAAGCTGAGTGCCCTCCCCAACAAAAACTTCTAATCATTTTTCCCTTATATATTGTCACTACTACCAGGGCTCTCAGATATTGGCAAGCACACCAGCATTGGACGTAATGGGACGTCCTTGTACCATTGGTGATCTTATAGATCTTATAATTAAATGTTTCCCTGAGACATTTAAATCTCTTTTTACTATCGTAGATAATTATTATCTGTTCTGTGTAGTTGTGAGTCCATTAATGTCGCAGCTCAGTGTATTCGGACGTGGGCAAATTGTTGATGCTTGAGTGCTTCTGTAGCCAAGAGAGCCGAAGTGTTTGATGTTTCAAGAGGCCCTGTTTCGAAGATTTATAAAATGTTCAAATGTGTGTGAATTCCTAAGAGACCAAACTGTTGAGGTCATCGGACTCTAGACTTTCACACTACTTAAACTAACTTACACTAAGAACACCACACACACCCATGCCCGAGCGGCCACTCCACACTGGGAAGATCTATACCGCACACGAGGAACGCACAAAAACATCATCGGCTAAATCGTAACATCCACGAAAGTGTGTGTTGAGTGGTTCAAATGGCTCTGAGCACTATGCGACTTAACTTCTTAGGTCATCAGTCGCCTAGAACTTAGAACTAATTAAACCTAACTAACCTAAGGACATCACACACATCCATGCCCGAGGCAGGATTCGAACCTGCGACCGGAGCGGTCGCTCGGCTCCAGACTGTAGCGCCTAGAACCGCACGGCCACTCCGGCCGGCTGTGTTGAGTGATCGTGTCAGATGGTATTTGTAGAGAAATGTGACGAAAAATTAGAGGGAGACAGTTTAAAAAGTCAATGCAGAACTGAATGTCGCGCTCGCGAGGTCTTTTGGCATCAAAACAACATTATGGGAGCTGGAACTCCAAAACCACTCATCAGTGATGGAAATGCGTGTAACATGAAAACGTGGCACCGAAGCCATAAAATCTGGACTGTGGACCAACGAAAGTAACATATTGGTCGTGTGGCTCTTGTTTCACTCTGCTTCCAACTTCTGGCCGAGTATGCGTCCCAAGAGTGAAACGCGGCGGGGGTTCGGTGATGATTTGGCGCGCCCTATCGTGGTACTCTTCAAGGTCGCATTCCTGCCAAAGGCTATGCGACCAACTTGCCTGGTCAGGTCCATCCCATGGTACAATGTTTGTTCCCCGATGCTGATGCTGTGTTCCAAGATGTCAGGGTCCCTGTTCACTCAGCCCGCATCGTCCAGGACTGGTTTTGTGAGGTCGAGGGTGCACTGTCGCTTCTCCCCTGGCAACGACAGGCATCAGATCTCAGTAATATTGAATCTTTGTGATCTACTTTGGTGAGAACACTGCGTGATCGGTATCCATCGCCATATCGTTACCCGCGCTTTCAAACTGTTTTGCAGGAAGAATGTTATCAGATTTCCTTGAAAACCTTACAGGTCCCGAATTTATCCATTCCGAGATCACTGGAAGCTGTTTTTGTTATGACGTAACTAAACTACAATGGTCCAGCCATAACTGTGAGTTCTTTAATTGATCTGGGACATGATTGATCGGAACTACATCATTTGAAATATTAGTTCACTTTGTTATAGGAATGATACATTTATACAATCCGTAGCCACATAAATGTGTCGAATATTTAAATGTGCCTTTGAATACTAAAGGATCACTTGACACAACATTTACTAAATTCTTCTCTTGAAGTATATAAGTTCAGTGTTACATCTAACACATGAGTTAACACATGAGCCCTAACTAATCAATGTTGTCTGCTTAATCAGATGTTACGAAGTGGGACAGAGCCATCTTCTGCTCTGCTATAGATAGGTATCCATTTAGTGACACTGCGGAGCTGCGAGTGAGGGCGTGGTTCCGCCAACGCCTTCCATTCATCGGTGGGGATTGCAGCGAGACAGCGCTAACTTTTGTGACATCGATGCGAGCTGCCGACTTTGGTACAGCATCGCAATCTTTGGACGATACCACAGTTTTGAATGGCAGTGGGTTGCGTACTCCTTATGAGCCTAGGTAATGTGTTGAATTTTTGGTGTTTCCATATTATTGTCCACTCCTATTGTACCAACACAAATAAGTAGGAATTTGAAGTGTCTGAGGTTGCTATAACTTCCTTTTGATTTCGATTTCAGTCACAAGAACATGGAAGCAGCTTTGTATACACTGAGGTGACAAAAGTCATCGAATACCTTCTAGTATTGTGTCGGGCCTCCTTTAGCCCGGCGTAGTGCAGCAATTAGACGTGGCATGGACTCAATCAGACGTCGGAATTCCCCTTTAGAAGTACTGAGCCGTGCTCGCTCCACAGCCGTCCATAATTGCCGATCCAGAATTTCGTGCATGAAACGACTTCTCGATTATGTCGCATTAATGTCCAGTGGGATTAATATTGAGCGATCTGTGTGGGCAAATGGTTCAAATTGCTCCAAGCGCTATGGGACTTAACATCTGAAGTCATCAGTCCCCTAGACTTAGAACTACTTAAACCTAACTAACCTAAGGACAGCACACACATCCATGCCCGAGGCAGCGTTCGAGAACCTGCGACTGTAGCAGCAGCGCGGTTCCGGACTGAAGCGCCTAGAACCGTTCGGCCACAGCGGCCGGCTGTGTGGGCAAATCCTTCGCTCGAACTGTCCAGAATGTTCTCCACAATAATCCCGAACAACTGTGGCCCAGTGACATGACGAATTGACACTCATAAAAGTCCCGCCGTTGTTTGGGAACATAAAGTCCACGAATGTCTGCAACTGATCTCCAAGTAGCCGAACATAACCAGGACCCAGCCCATTCCAACTAAATACAGCCCACTCCATTATAGAGCCACCACTAGTTTGCACACTGCCTTGTTGACAACATGGATCAATGAATTCGTGAGACTCTGCGTCACACTCTAACCCTACCATCAGTTCTTACCAACTGAAATCCGGGCTCATCTGACCAGGTCACTGATCACCAGTCGTCTCGGACACGGTCACGAGCCTAGGAGGGGCGCTGCAGGTGATGACCTGTTAGCAAAGGCACTTGCATCGGTCATCTGCTTCCATGGCTCATTAACACCAAATTTCACCGCACTGTCCTATCGGATACATTCGTCGTACGTCGCCATTGATTTCTGTGATTATTTCATGCAGTGCTGCTTGTCTCTTAGCACTAAAAACTCTTCGCAAACGCAGCTGCTATCGGTCGTTAAGTGAAGGCCGTTGACCACTGCATAGTCCGTGGAGAGAGTTAATGCCTGAAATTTTGTATTCTCGGCTCCCCTTTGACACTGTGGATCTTGGGATAATAAATTCCCTATGAATTTCCGAAATGGAATATCCTATTCGTTTAGCTTCAATTGCCAATCCGCGTTCAAAGTCTATTATTTCCTGTTATGCGGCCATAATCACGTCGGAAATCTTTTCACATGTATCACCTTGACAGGTCCGCCAATGCACGGCCCTTTTATACCTTATGTTCGTGGTACTAGCGTCATCTGTAGCCGGCCGCTGTGGCCGAGTGGTTCTAGGCACTTCAATCCGGAACCGCGCAGCTGCTACGGTTGCAGATTCGAATCCTGCCTCGGGCATGGAAGTGTGTGATGTCCTTAGGTTAGTTAGGTTTCAGTAGTTCTAAGTTCTAGGGGGCTGATGACCTCAGATGTTAAGTCTCATAGTGCCCAGAGCCATCTTTTTTCGTCATCTGTATATGTGCATGTCGCTATCCCATGGCTTTTGCCACCTCAGTTTGAACGTCTCCGAGTGAAAGCAGGGAGGTGTCGCAGGCAGCGTCCACTGAGGCAGCCGGCGACAAGTCGCTCTTGTTAGGAGCAGCGGCAGCGGCAGCAGCAATCAAGGCCGGCCCCCAGAGGGGAGCTTGTTTGCGCGGCGGCCCTCAGCCCCCGGAGGACGCGCTTGTGGCGCAGCCTAATCACAGCGACACACTGTGCAGCGCTCGGCGCGCCCCTATGTTTGCTGCGACCGCCCAGCACGCTGTTCGTCACAAAGGAGATTGCGTGTAATGACAGGACCGCGTCTAGCAGTAGCCGACATATTGAGCACGAACGTCCGTGTCGTAGTGCAATGAAGCTAGCCATAAACAGCAAATGTTGAATTGTTGACGAGTGTAGTGCTGGTATGGAAATGACAAGAATGGAAGCTGAGAATAGAAAATATGTTTACTACAGCTTCAAAAAAAAAAAAAAAAAAAAAAAAAATGGTTCAAATGGCTCTAAGCACTGTGGGACTTAACATCTGAGCTCATCAGTCCCCTAGACTTAGAACTAGTTAAACCTAACTAAGGATATCATACACATCCGTGCCCGAGGCAGGAATCGAACGTGCGACTGTAACAGCCGCGTGGTTCGGGACTGAAGCGCCTAGAACCGCTCGATCACAGCGGCCGGCTACTACAGCTTTTGAGGCAACAGTTAATGATGCACCATGTTTGGGTAGAACTGTAGGCAACAAATGTAACGGCAGCCAGCACACAACAAGAGTGACAGGCGCTCTCACATAATCAGTCACAGTCTCTGAGAATTACACCGACGGGAAAACAAAATCACAACACCAAGAAGGCGTTTTGAGACAAAAACGACAAAAACTGTAAGGATGCAAATCAGGTTTGTGTTAAATACACACTGTAACGGTCGTGACCGTTAGTTATCTCTGAGATTGCACGTGATGAGTTGACGTGACTCAAGAATGCCTTTAAGACGACAAAGACGCCATTATAGGCACCTCATTGAGCTTCAACGAGATCGTGTAATAGGGCTACAAAAAGCTGGATGTTCTTTCTGCGATATTGCAGAAAGACTTGGCAGGAATATAGGCACTGCACGTGATTGCTGGCGGTGGTCACGAAACTGTACCGGCGCAAGAACACCGAGCTCTGGACGGCCACGTGGCTCTACTGAGAGGCAACACCATTATGTTCGGCGTATGGCTCTGGCACATCGTACAGAAATTGCAGCAGCAACTTGAATAGCAGTTGGCACCACAGTGACACAACAAACTGTTTCAAAGCAGTTAATTCCATTACAGACGCCCTGCAGAGTGTACACCACCGACCCCAAACAACCGCCGTTAAGCGACTTCAATGGTGTGAAGCGAGAGATCATTGGAGGGCGGCGTGGTCGCCTGTCGTGTTTTCCCATGAAAGCTGTTTCTGCCTCGGTGGCAGTGATGGCCGTGTGTTGGTTAGGAGGCCAGTTGAGGACCTGCAACCAACCTGTCTACGTGCCAGACACACTGGATCTCCACCTGAAGTTTTAATCTGGTATGCGATTTCGTATGACAGTATGAGAACTCTGGTGGATATACCACGCACCCTGACTGCAAATTTGTACATCAGTCGTGTTTCGACCTGCTGTGATGCCATTCACGAACAAGATGCCAGGGATTGTTTTCCAACAAGATAACGCTCGGCCATACACCGTTGTTGTAACCCAGCATGTTCTACAGAGGTCTACATGTTGCCTTGGCTTGCTCGATCACCAGATCCGCCACCAATCGAGCACATATGGGACATAGGGGAACTCCAGTGTCAACCACAGACAGCATTAACAATCCCCTTATTGACCGACCAAGTGCCAAGAGACATCGAATTCCATCTCACGAACTGACATCCGGTGCCTGCACTACACAATGCTTGCACGTTTGATGCTTGCATCCAAGAGTCTGTCGGTTACATTCTGTCGGTTACACTAGTTACTAATGTTCTAGCATTTTATATTTGCAAGGGCTTATCTGGCCCTTGTATTAACCTGTGATCTTCCAAATTTAATCACCTAAATATACTACCTAGATAAATGCATTTACTAAATTTCATTACTCTACATTAATTATTTTTTTGGCTTTGCGATTTTTTCCGTCAGACTATTTCGAAGAGATTGCCGTCAGAAGGGAAACTATTAATGCCATCAGTCACGAACGTAGGGTACTCATAACATCCAACCGTGATTTCTGGCGCATAAATCCTACAAATAGAGACAAACACAATATATATATAATCTCCTAAATATTTCACACACCGCTGCTCATTAAGCTTGTAATATCATAAAGAACCACAAATAATGATATTTTACTTATTATACGGATGCTGTACAGTAGGAACAATACATGATAGAATTTCTGGGTGAAACGGGTGTATACAGGGCGCATAAATTTAGCACACAGAGCTTATCTCTCTGGCTGTAGCGGTGGTCCCACCCCAGTTGGTCATCGAGTCAAAATGATGTTGAATGATAGAAACGAATATTGCTTTCAGTTCTACGTCAGATTAAATCTATTGAAACGTCCCCTTTGAACAATTCTTACAGGACTGTGCTTAACCTGACACACAATATTTTGTTAGCGCAACGCAATCTGACTTTCAAAATTCCCTACAAAATAATGGCCCTGACTAACATTAAACTATACCTTTCACAAATCACTTACCTCACAAAAATCTTTGCTGCTCAAGCTACTGCAATACAGCGAGCGCCACTACTGCCAGCTAAATAAAAGATTCAAACTATGGAAGGCACTAACTACTGATAGGGATAGTTCGCAAATGAAAGATATTAATAGAGAACGAACAATGTATTTACCTTGATATCATCACAAGTCATAATATATATATCAGTTCATGACAAATCTCCGCCATCTCTCTCCCCACATCCACCACTGCTGGCGGCTCACCTCCAACTGCGCAACGCTACGCGCTGTTCACAGCCAGCTGCCTAACACTACAATGGCAAGTATTACAACAATGCAAAGCAATAATGGCCCTGACTAACATTAAACTATACCTTTCACAAATCACTTACCTCACAAAAATCTTTGCTGCTCAAGCTACTGCAATACAGCGAGCGCCACTACTGCCAGCTAAATAAAAGATTCAAACTATGGAAGGCACTAACTACTGATAGGGATAGTTCGCAAATGAAAGATATTAATAGAGAACGAACAATGTATTTACCTTGATATCATCACAAGTCATAATATATATATCAGTTCATGACAAATCTCCGCCATCTCTCTCCCCACATCCACCACTGCTGGCGGCTCACCTCCAACTGCGCAACGCTACGCGCTGTTCACAGCCAGCTGCCTAACACTACAATGACGAGTATTACAACAATGCAAAGCAGCCACAGACTGCACACAGCACAGCCAGTGATTTTCATATTGAGCGCTACGTAACGTTGCCAATAAGAAAATATAAACAGCCTACTTACACTATCTTAGAGGCTGGACAGTGGTAGCGCACCAATCTCTTTATTTTCAATGGGTGAGATATCTCGAGAATGCATTGGCCAGGTCGACAGTCTGATGGCCCAGTACTGAGGTAGGTCAAAACATCATGGATAACATGCAGTATTGCGTTATGATAGAACACAACTACCAGCCTTAACAAAGCAGAAATATAAGGGGTGCTGTCCACATTACCAGTCCTGAGAACAAACGGTCATCGTGTGATGTGCTCAATGGTACCCCAATCATCACGAAAGTTGCTGGGCCCTTATGTCGGTCTACGTCTACATTCACGTCAGTGCCTGACAGTGCTTGGAGGAGGATACTTTTGGTACCACTAAGTGATCCTTCCTCCCTGTTCCACTCGCGAACGGCGCGAATGAGTGTCGGTACGCATCTGTATTAGTTCAAATTTCTCGAATTTTTTCTACGTGATCGTTTCGCGAGATATGTGTGGGAGGAAATGGTATGTTCTTTGACTGTTCCCGGAAAGCAGCCTCTCGAAGTTTCAATAGTAAACCTCCCCGTAATGCACATCACATCTTGTAGCGTCTACCATCGGAGTTTGTCGATCGTCTCGGCAGTACTCTCGCGCCGACTGAACAATCCCTTGACGAAACGCTCTGTTCTTCGTTCGATATTCTCTATGTCTTCTACCAGGCTTACCTGGTAAGGGATCCAGATCTGAACAATACTCAAGAATCAGTCGAACAAGCACCTTGTGAATGAGTTACATTTCCATAAGATTCTTCCCATGAATCTCGGCCTCTCCTGCTGTTAATTTTATTTGGTCATTCCACTTAAGGTCACTCAGGATAGTTACTGCTAGATATTTTATTATATGTAATGGTGACAGAAACAGCTGAAACATCCGGTCGGGAAAGCCTTCATTGTATGATATACTGGTGAAACTTATTTATGTTTAGGGTCAATTGCCCGAGACAGCACCGTTCATCAATTTTCTGTAGGTTAGTTTGCAAATCGACACTGTGAACAGTCTTAAGGGGCTCTGGAACGCCCTATACTTGCAATGTTAAAATAACGCTTATAAATTACATCTTTCCTCACAAAGTATTTGAGGTAGGAAGTTGAACTTTTTACAGATTATTTATTGGAATATGGGCTACAACTTAACACAGGGATTTTACAAAATTTTAGTTCAGTTATTAAAGATGATTTTTTTTCAATTGTAATGAAAATTCACAACATTTTTTTTGCAATTTTTTTATTTACATATTCAAAAATATACAGTTTTTTGGAATTCACAACATTTTTTTGCAATTTTTTATTTATATATTCAAAAATATACAGTTTTTTGGAAACAGGCTGTGTTAAATTATGCAGAAGGTACTGTGTAACATTTACTGAAAGTTTGAAACAAATATGTTTTGAAGATCCTTAGAAAACATGTAATTAGTATGAGAAAATAAAAGTTTTGGGAATCGAGCGACAAAGATTGGATTAACTTTTTAGTGCATTCCAGGTCCATAGGATGGATTATCTTCATCCTCTGCAAACTCCTCCTCCAGCTTCCTCTTGTTCCTCCTCCTGTTTACTCTTGCTTGTATTTCTAGACTCTTTACAGCCCTGTCTGCAGCCCGAAGGCGTTCCTTGTCTAAAGCAAGCATCGCTCGTTGTTGTGTTCGTAGATTTTGCTACCATTTTCTTCAGTTACAGTTACTGCAACACTGTGCCAAAAGGTGGTCATGTATGAACACTTATCACATTTCAGTTGTATTTCACTAGCAAGTCGTACGTGCTTTATTATGGAGAGTTCCAGACCAACTTCACTACAATGAATACATCTTACACAGTTTGAAAAAATTCCTTTGAGAACCGACATATCAAATATTTCATTCACATCCGATTCGCCCATAAAACATTCATAGTTTTCACTCATTGAACCAAGCTTCTTCTGTGAAGTATTTTCTTTCCCACTTTGACTGCTATGGGCAGGTGTACTTGAGAGGTTAGGTTCACTCACTTTGTTATCGTCTTTATTGTTTACAGTAATAACACATATCTTTGGCTTTCCAACATTTCTCCTTTTCTTAAAAGCCTTCAGAGGATTTCTAATAACTTTACTTTTACTCATTATTATACTTCAACAAAACAGAGACTCAAGAAACAGAATTAATTACGAATATTTTCGAGATAACGACAGAGTAAATAAACATGAAACAATCGACAATCACACCAGCGATATATACTGAACCATCACAGGTTAGCCACAACACATACTTTATCTCATATCACTAAAATGTACCTGATGAACACGGACGTTAATAATAACACCATTTGACAGCAGTTTAACAGCGCACAGTGGGTCACGCCCATGTAGAACACATTTCAAAAAAAATTTAAAAATAGTTGTAGTCTTCGGAATTGAATAAATTATATATCTATTAAAAGGTAATAGTCTGCAGATTCAGAAAACGCAAAAAAGTAAAAATTGAACTTTTCATGATTTTGAGCCTTTCCGGAGCCCCTTAAGCAGCTTCCGACACTTTCCACTATGTCATTTACGTATATTGTAAAGAGTAGAGGTCGTATCACAGGTACGTGGGATACTCCGGAAATTACCTTTAAATCGGTCGATTTTCTTCCGTTAAAAGCGACGTGTTGTGTTAAGGGAATGTGGTATCCAGTTGCAAATCTGGTCCGATACTCGGTATACTTCTTCACTAAATTGCAGTGCGGGACGGTGTCAAATGCCTTCCTGAAGTCAAAGAAAACGTCATCGACCTGAGCGCTGTTGCCTACAGCGCTATAGTTCTCACTGAAGAACAGAGTGAGCTGAGTTTCACAAGATCTCGATTTTTAGAGAAGATTTTCGTTCTCTAAAAAGGTCGTAATTCTTTAGCATAAAACACCTTCCATAACTGTGAAACAGATAGATGTCAATGATATAGGACTATAATTATGTGCATCTGTCCTACGAGCCTTCTTGAAAACGGAAATCACCTGCGCTTTTTTCCAGTCGCCAGATATCCTTCGTTGCTCCAGTGAAATACGATAAACTGCTGCTAGAAAGGGAGCAAGTTCTTTCGAATAATTTTTGTAGACTTACAAGTATCTCATCTGGTCCTGGTGGCTTTCCACTGCTAAGTGATTGCAGGAATTTTCCACTGCGCTGTTATCTCAGTATCTGCAGTTTTGACTCTCATACTATGATTAACAGGAGGTACTGTTTTAGGAATTTTCGCGTTAAAGAACTTTGGAAGACAAAAATCAGAATCGTGACGTTCTGTCATCTTTCGTTTCGGTTCATGTATGGTCATTGAGTAGCTGAATAGATGATTTCGACCTGCTTACTGATTTTACACAAGACCCAAACTTCTTCGGTTTTTCACTCAGATAGGGTTGACAAAATTTTAATGTTAAAGTCACTGAACGCTTCTCTCATTGTTTGCCTTGCGCTCATTTTCCCCCATATCGGCTTTGTTTGTCTACTAGACTTCGACTTTTCTTGAGTCTATGATGAAGCTCTCTTTGCTTAGGTAGCAGTTTTATAACACTGCTATTCAACCAAAGGGGTTCTTTTCCCTCCCTTAAGACATCGCATGAAACATACTTGTGTAAGGCATATTGAAAAACACGTTTGAATTTTGTTACCATTTGTGCTCCATATCTTCGTCCACAGCACTGTGTATTTGTTGTTGACTACTCAGGTATTCTTGAATTTGTATCCTGCCACTCTTGCTGAGCAAACATATTTGGCTGCCTTTCAAAACATTCCCTCCTTAATACTCGTAGTCGTAGTTGCTGACCGAGCAAGGTGGCGCAGTGGTTAGCACTCTGGACTCGCATTCGGGAGGACGACGGTTCAAACCCGCGTCCGGTCCTCCTGATTTAGGTTTTCCGTGATTTCCCTAAATCGCTTCAGGCGAATGCCGGGATGGTTCCTTTGAAAAGGGCACTGCCGACTTCCTTCCCCATCCTTCCCTAATCCGATGGAACCGATGACCTCAAAGTTTGGTCTCCTCTCCCAAACCGACCAACCAACCAACCAACCATAGTTGCTGTCGCGGCCTTTTGATGACTGATACCGTCCTCTACGATGACTAATTCAGTCTGGCAACGGTCGTTCTCCTCAGACCTTCCACTGGTGGATACGGCAATCGCGATGCTGCACACAGAACCGGTATTCGTCTGGAAAACCGTCTTCCCACTTGCGTGCCGCGCCGCCGTTCGGAGCACCACTTCGGCCCACCGCTCTATTGTTGCCCTAGAGGGACATCACAACAGTGGTAGCCGTGCTGCCGGGCCGTAGCGCTCCAGGCGTAGACGTACGGGGTGCTTGAAGACTCTTCTCGGTCGTTTGTCTTGCCACGAGCTGGTGTGGCTACACAGAATGAGGCACTTTAATTATTTTTGGAAATATCCAGAAAACTACAAACCGGAATAAAGAAAAGCAGTAATGAAAATTGTTCGTCTCGAAGAGGGACATCCAGTGACACCAAACTCGACACTCCTCGCCCACCGTCAGTGGCCGGGAGGAGGGCCAACGTCGAAATCTTAAATACGAACCACCATGTTTATTGATGATTCGGATTCTCCTGGAAACAGACGTAACGTTTGTATTTAACGTTTTTTTCGTTGTGTGATAGATATCGAAAAAAAATCAAAATGGGTTAAATCCGTTGAAAAAATATCATGTCTAGACATACACATCAGATTAGGATCACAGTAGGTAAGGAAGACAGTTATTCTAAAATGTTTCATGAGAAACCAGTTATTATAGGACAAAAACTTGATTCTTTACTTTGTAGACATTAATGATGTAGTGTATTTCACAGCTTATTCTCGACGTGTCAGCGAGTGGAGATACTCCACTGACCAGTAACGCAAATTATGCCGACTCAACTGACGACGCTTCATAAAAGTTGAGTTATCAGAGAAAAGTGTCTGTGAAATAATATTATAATAGGCTGCTAGCTGTTGTTCTATCCAACTGCAAAAGTTCAAGCGGTTTTCAAAGTCTTTCGCATATGGTTCTTGATTCGACGGAAAGTGATGTGGTTGCAATCTGTGTTCATACACTATGCCCACAATACTTCGTTGCGAAAGTCCTGAACATTGTGCTATTTGTCAAGAACCACTGTATTTTTTCCTATAAAAAGCGGTTTCGCATTAAATACTTCAGAATAACTGCCATTCTAACCTCCTGCGGTCCTAATCCGACGTGTTATTCTTGAGGTATTATCTGTTTCAAACGGTTTTAATCCATTTTGATTTTTGTCGATTGCAGGTCGACCAAACACGCAACGAAAAAAAAATGTTAGATACAAAAGAAACACATTTTTTCCAGAATAATCCGAATCCACAATAAAAAGATGGAGTTCTTATTTAAGATTTCGGAGTGGGGCCACCAAGTAGAGTTTGGTGACATTACATTTCCTCCTTCGAGATGAACGAGTTTCATTACAACCATTTTTAATCCAGTTTGTAGATATCCAAGTATGTTCAAAAACAAGTCGTCCCCCAGGAGCTACCAGTTCGATCCTCTGTAGGGTAATGTAATCTACCCCCTCCTTCCTACTTGCAGCTATTGTCCACATTAGTCTTTTATGACGATTTGAGAGGAGCAAAGATTACAATAAAATTTGTAGCCTACTCATCTTTTTACCTAGAGTTGGCTCCAGTTCTTATCTAGGGGTCTCATTCTTGAAGCTGAAAATCTCACATTTTTAGGTCCTCATGGCTGAATTGATCTAAATAAATTTGAAATTTGTTGTTGCAGAATTTTTGTTGTTGCGTTAATATATTTTGTTGCATTTTAGTATATCACACAGTCTTTTGATTTTTCACATTAAAAAATCAAAAATTATATTGTTCGCACAAAATACAAAAATACGTGCGATCACGTCAGAAGCATACTTACTACTCTCTCACTCAGCGGAAATAACAGTATTCCAGAGTGTTTACAATTTTTCTTCACAAATGAATTTCTATTACTCACGATTATTATTTCATAAATGAATCCAGAAATGAACATAGCAAACAGTACTAGATGGCGTAATTAATAGTAGAAATTTTAAGTGTGCCAAATAATTCGTAATTTCAAATATATCTAAAAAAATAATAACTTTAACTGTACATCCAGAACTAGTACTTATCGATCATAACACCCAAAATAAAGTAATTCCTTTTTATAAATTTTAGGTTGAAATGTAACATTCTGTGTATAAAATTATTTGAAAGTATTCAGAAACGCAGCTGAGATAACATTGACCTGTCCAAAATTCGAAAAATAATACTTTTATCGATAACTACTGTTGAGGATGTCCCGTTACAGTAGACAATCATCATGGCCACAGTGCGCAGCTGACTGCTAAATGTTTCAGAAGACATCGAAAGGCGTGAGGCATCAATGATTCTGTCGATCCCAAAATAATTATTCGCTGACATTTTCCAGCTACTTCCTAATCGTCCCCAAGGGTGTTTTACAAGGAATGGAGATTAGTTTGTAGGCTAATAAACATAAACTTACGAACTAAAGTGACTTTCGCATGAAATGTCACTGCCAAGTATCGTATCACATGTATCTTGGATCATACATAGAATTAAATGCTGTAATGGGTAAATGAAAGAAACACTCAGTGAGATGAACAGAAACGGCACTTTTATTCAATGACAATAATTACACTGGAGTTGCCGCGATTCATGACGGTCTCCTGGACACAACAGGGGGATATAATTCTTAATGGGGTGTGGTCCCACGCTGACCGTAAGGTTGATAAGGAGTTCTTGTGGCAGGACATTCCATTCCCCCACTAGCGTGCCTGACAACTGCTCAGTGGTCACTGCAGTACTTTCCCCAACACATCCCCCAATTGATAGACGGGATTTAAGGTGGAGCAACGGGCAGGTCAGTGCATTCGCCGAATGTCCCAAGTTCCACTGAACACTTGCGGTACGCGTTGAGGAGACGTATTGCAGCACGGCCACATGCGCCAATGACCATCCAGCGGTAGTTAGCCGCGTTGCTGGAAGAATGGGAATGGGACGTCCTGCCTCAAGAACTTGTTACCAGTCTTGTGGCACGCTGCAGAACATGCTGATCACACACCCTGTTATAATGACCACGTATCGTCTTCCGTAGTGTCGGAGGGAGGGGGGGGGGGATTGTACATCATGAATCACGGTGACTAACTAATTATTCTCTTTCGATGAAAGTGTCATTTCTGTTCGTCTCACAGCGTTTTTTTTTGTTTTTTTTTTTGTCAGTTACCTTCTATACTGTTGTGTAGCAGTTCTTTCTATGTACGGTGCAAGTTTCACCGAGTTACGTTACTTGGCAATGAAGCATCACGCGAAAGTTACTTTCGTCCTTAAGTTTTGTACCCCAGCGTATTTTTTATCTCTTGCGTACTTTGTTTCTACATCCACATCTATATGGTTACTCTGCAATTCACACTTAAGTGCCTGGCAGAGGGTTCATCGAACCATTTTCATACCTCTACTCTACCATTCCACTCTCGAATGGCGCGTGGGAAAAAGGAACACCTAAATCTTTCCGTTCCAGCTCTGATTTCTCTTATTTTATTATGACGATCATTTTTCCCTACGTAGGTAGGTGTCAACAAAATACTTTCGCATTCGGAAGAGAAAGTTGGTGATTGAAATTTCGTAAATAGAGCTCGCCGAAAAGAAAACCGTCTTTGTTTCAGTGACTGCCACCCCAACTCGCGAATCGTATCAGTGACACTCTCACCCCTATTGCGTGATAACACGAAACGAGCTGTCCTTTGCACTTTTTCGATCTCCTCCTTCAGTCCTACCTGGTAAGGATCCCATACCGCGCAGCAATATTCCATCAGAGGACTGACAAGTGTAATGTAGGCTGTCTCTTTGGTGGGTTTGTCGCATCTTCTATGTGTTCTGCCAACAAAGCGCAGTCTTTGTTTCGCCTTTCCCACAATATTATCTATGTGGTCTTTCCAATTTAAGTTGCTCGTAATTGTAATGCCTAGGTATTTAGTCGAATTGATTTGTGCGATTTATCGTATACCCTAAATTTATCGGATTTCTTTTAGTACCCATGCCATCATTCAGTGAACGCTACAGATAATCATATCGAAATCCCTTTGTTTCCCAGTGAGCTTGTTACGACCATGGAGGACAATTAAAAATTGGAAATTTGTGGTGAGGCCTTATGGGTCCAAACAGCTGAAGTCATCGGTCCCTAAGCTTACACAGTACTTAATCTAACTTAAACTAACTTACGCTAAGGCCGACACACATACACACACACACACATATGCCCGAGAAGGGATCGAACCTCCGACGGGGAAAGGCGCGCGGACCGTGACAAGACGCCCTAGACTGCTCAGCTACCCCGCACGGCGAGGACAATTAACGTAGACTCAAAATGCTGCAGTTGCCCTCATTTTGTGTATTGTAAGAATGCGGGAAACATGTTTGCAAAGGTGCAAACGAATGTAGTTAGTGCGTCGTCCGCCGTGTTGTACCGGGACATCTGTTGACTGGCGCCGTCCGTGTCATAGGTTCCACTACTGAGTACTGGGACTTACTTTTTATGGCATACTGTCATTTCTTAGAAGATTTTGTGCAAGTAATTGTAGGAGCACTTCTCCTGAAACAAGCTGTTCAGCTCCCTGTGTGCTTTTATATGTGCTAAGTTTTAATCTTTGTTGACGATACTGCACTGGAACTTGGATCTGGATTTGACATGACAATAGCCTCTCTTTGAATTCTGATACGTCCAAGCACCCCAACTTCTCGTCTCTCTACATCTTGATGTAATAGACACATTTCTGCACGATCACAATACACCTTTCTACACAGTGCGATATGAGCGATCCATGGAGACCGCTCTTGTAGTTCTCCTTAGACCACGTTATGCGACAAGGGTTCCCAGCTAGGCAGCCGTTGAGTTCAGATTTAGTTGCGTAGACTGAGGTCCAGACGAGAAAGCAGAATGAAATGTAGCTGAGTTAACCACATGCTTCTGACATCTTCTCCATAAAATAAATACGACAGTAGGTAGATTTTTGGAGGATGAAGTCGTGAAACGTCAAAAGAGAATTTTCTGTTTCGTCTGGAGAATGTAACGTTTCATTGACGGAAATGTCAAAAAAGGCAGGAATTTAATGACACTGTATCTTGATAAATTGAAGATATCAGAGGTTGTAGAGTGTTTCAAAGGAAGTATCCGGCAACGGTGGACTCAAACAGGGTAAAGGAGTACAACAGAAGTCGAATGGGTAACTATGAGTGTTCAAATTGTGAAGGCATCAGAGGATCACATAGGTAAAAAAGGCAAGGTGTAGTAAAGACCCTTCGAAGATACGGGACGTAGTGGAATTTAGCAACAAAATGGAAAAGCATAAAACTGCAGTAAATGAAAAGAAAAGGTAAACTGTTGTAAGGGCGACCGGAACAGTCGCGGGGTTGTAGTGACGGAAACGCGGCGGTACCCGCGGTGCGGCCTGCGAACAACAACACAACGGGAGAGGGCGGACACGACCAACGAAGGACCTTACGGCAACGACAAGAACGGACAACAGACTCAAGAAAACCAAACAAGACAACCACGCCCACTCGTAAAGAAAACACGTAGTCAATACGCTGTCTAATGCCAGGCGAAATGTCCTGAGACGTACGCAAGGCTTGACTGGCAGGCTGAGCTTTTTTTTTTTTTCTTTATTGATTTTCAATTCCCCCCGAAGGGGGCGGGCCGGCAGCAGCTTACTACGCTGCTCTACAGCCTACAGACTTTTTTTAAATATAGGAAGAAGAAAGAAACAACGAAAAACAGGCGATAAAATGGCGATTTAAAGTGTAAAAGGGTGTAAAATGGCGGAAAGTTAAAACAGAAAGCAAAAGGGGTTGGCAATGTAGATAAAAGACACAGGAATCAGACAAGTAACATAGTAGACACACAATTAAAAAAACATGGCGACAGTCGGGTTTCTGTTCGCGAGTGATAAAAAGCACACCCAGCGACAGTATGATGGCTGTTCGCTACACTTACCAAAAGACACAACACGGAGCACGCACTGGAAAAACACACTGTAAAACACTGCACGAAAAGGCGGCACAAAGATGGCACTCCCGATCCAAGGCAGATGGTGGGGGGGACCTGGAGTAGGGGGAAAACAAGGAGGGAGGGGAGGAAAAAACGAAAAGGGGGGGAACCAAGGAGGGAGAGGACTAATAAAGGGGGAGAAGGGCAGACGCGTGAGGGAATGAGAGGAGGCAGAGGAGGGAAATGTAAAAGGACGCGGGGGAGAGAAGGGGGCAAAGAGAGGGGAGCTAGGGAAGAAGAGGAGGGAAGGGGGGAGAGGGAGCCCGGGAAAAGGACAGAGGAAAGGAGGGGGAGTGAGGATCAGAATTGATAGGAGGGGTAAAGGGAGGGAGAGAGGGCATCATCCGGGAGGGGGAGTTGATGGAAGCCACCTTGAGAAAGGAGATGGAGGGTGTAGAGATGGAGGGTAGGGGGGACACAACGGTGAAGACGTGGCAGGGGGCGCGGATCGGAGAGGAGAGGAGCAACCAGGGGGTGAGGGGGTTCAAGACGGCGGGAGGTGTAGAGGATGCGGATATGTTCGAGGAATAGGAGCAGTTGGGGGAAAGGAATGAGATCATAGAGGATTCGCATGGGGGACGGGAGGCGTATACGGAAGGCGAGGTGGAGTGCATGACGCTCAAGGATCTGGAGGGACTTACAGAATTTGGGGGGGGGGGGGCAGATATCCAGGCAGGACTGGCATAACAGAGGATGGGACGGATTATGGATTTGTAGGTGTGGAGGATGGTAGAGGGGTGCAACCCCCACGTCCGGCCGGAGAGGAGTTTGAGGAGTCGGAGGCGGCTGTGGGCTTTGGATTGGATGGAGCGGAGATGAGGGATCCAGGTGAGGTGACGGTCAATGGTGAGGCCAAGGTAGGTGAGGGTGGGGGTGAGGCGGACAGGACGGGCGCAGACAGTAAGGGAAAAATCCAGGAGCCGGAAGGAGCGAGTAGTATGGCCTACGATGATTGCCTGGGTCTTGGAAGGGTTGATTTTCAGGAGCCACTGGTTACACCATGCAGCAAAAAGGTCAAGGTGATTCTGGAGAAGGCGTTGGGGCCGTTGGAGGGTAGGAGCGAGGGCGAGGAATGCGGTGTCATCAGCATATTGCAAGAGGTGTACTGGAGGGGGGGGGGGGGTTGGGGCATATCTGCCGTGTACAGGAGGTAGAGGAGAGGTGAGAGGACGGAGCCCTGGGGCACACCTGCAGAGGGGTAGGCAGGCTGAGCGACAGGCAGGCGCTTAAGTACTCGATCGTGGACGCCGGTTTTGGCCGCTGCAACCACGTGTTCCACTGTGGCGCCCCCACACTAAAAGCGGGCCAGGAGGCGCGCGCCGCCACAGCTTACGGCGCGATGGTGCAGAGACCTCTAGGGGTCTTCGACGTCCATGACGTCTGGCGGGGATTCAAATTCTGTTGCGCGCTGTACCAGATAAACTGTGTCTACATAAAGAGATTGACAGAAAATGCAAAATGGGTAAGCGGGAATGGTTAGAGGACAAAAGCAAGTCTGTAGAAACATTTATGGCCAAGAGAAAAATAGGTGCTGCTTATAGGAAAGTTAAATAGATCGTTGGAGGAAACGACGGTAGTTGTATGAATGCAACACCACAAATATCGAGCCAGGACCAAGCACAGAAGGGAAAGGTGAAGGGTGGAAAGAAGAAGGGAAATGAATTTGAAAACAATGTTATACAAACAGAAGAGAGTTAAAGAAGATCATGTGCTAGATATGATACTGTGAGAAAAATTTGACAGAGCACTGAATGAGGTAAGTGGAAACAAGGGCCCTGAAGTAGACAGTATACCATCAGAATTATTGGGAGAGTCATGGATGACAAAAATATTCCACTTGGCGTGCTAGATTTATGAGATATGGAAATACCTTCAGACTTCACAAACAGTGTAATAATTCCAGTTACATAGAAGGTAGTTTCTAACAGCTATGCATATAGCAGAACCATCAGTTTAATAAATCGCAAAATATTGACATGAATTTTCGGAGAAATGGAGAAACACGCTAGGCAATGCAGACCCTACGGCCTGTCTTAGAAGATACGTTAAAGATTTATTGGATTATACTCCTTAAGGTTCTGGAGGTAGCAGGGATAAAATACAGGGAGCGAAGCGTTATTTAGAGCTTGTACAGAAATTAGATTACGGTTGCAAGAGTCGAAGGGCATGAAATGGTTGCAAAAGGTTTGGGAAAGCAGATGAACGGAGTAGATTTTGTCTTGAAAAGATATCGTAAGTTGAATATCAACAAAAGGATATAAATGGCAGACGGATGAAAGAGTACAAAACACAAATTGAAAATAGCACGAAAAATATCCCTGAAAAAGAGAAATTTGATAACATCTAATATAATTTTAAATGTTAGGAAGCCACTTGTGAAGGTATTTGTGTGGCTTGTAGCATTATGCGGAAGTGAAATATGGACAATAATCACTTCAGTCAAGAAGACAATAGAAGCTCTTGAAATGTAGTGCTAAAAGAGAATGCTGAAGGCTAGGTGAGTCGAAGGAATAACTAATGCGGCGATACTGAAAGGGCTTGGGGAGAGAAGAACGTTATGGCACAAATTGGCTGAAAGAAGAGATCGGTTGATAGGGCACATCCTTTGGCATGACCTGGAGGCAAGCGTGATGGCGCGTGGGGAGGGGTAAAAATTTTAGCCATGAATACAGTAAGTAGGTTCGAAACGATTTAGGTAGCAGTAGCTATTCCGGAATGAAGAGGCTTGGACAGGAGAGAGTATGGTGCAGAACTGTCTCAAGCCCGTCTGAAGATCACAGCAATAACATTGTCAGTGAGGTTCTTCGAGGGGAGAGAAACCATTCTAGCCACTTTTTGAAGCACTTTGTGAAAAAATTACAATACTTCAACCAGGATTTTGCATGTTTCCTTTTTTCTTCTTTTTAGTCGTTAGTCTTCCTATTTGTTCGATGCGGCCCGCCTCGAGTTCTTTTCTTGTTCCAACATTTTCATCTAAGAGTAGCACCTGCAAACTAAGTCCTTAATTATTCACTGGATATATTCCAGTCTGCGTGTTCCTCTACAGTTTTTACTCTATACAGCTCCCTCTGGTGCCATGGATGTTATTTCCTGATGTCTTAAAAATGTCTTACCATCCTGTCCCTTCTTCCTGTCATGATTACCATATAATCCTTTCCTCGTCGTTTCTGCAGAGACCTCGTCATTCCTTACCTTATCAGTCCATCTAATTTTCAACGTCACACCACATCATAGATACTTCGATTCTCTTACGTTCCGGTTTCCCATAGTCCATATCTCACAATTATATAATGTTGTGCTCCAAACGTACAGTCTCAGAAATTTCTTCGTCAAATTATGTCTTCAGTGCTCCGTCCGTCATGGGTTATTTTCTTGCCTAGGTAGCAGAATTCATTAACTCCATTCACGTCGTGGTTCAACAATTATGATATTAAGTTTCTACCATTTCTGCTGTCTCTCATTACTTCCAGCTTTGTTCGATTTACTATCATTCCATATTCTTTTCTCATTAGACTGTTCACTACATTCGCTAGATCCTGTAATACTTTTTCACTTTCACTGAGAATAGCAATGTCATCTTATCACTGATATCTTTGCACCTTGAATTTTAATCCCAATCTTGAATCTTTCTTTTATTTCCAGCATTACTTCTTTGATATATAGATTGAACAGTAGCGGTGAAATGTTACAACCCTGTATTAAACCCTTTTAAATCACAGCAATTCGCTCTTGATCTTTCTCTCTTATGATTCCCTTTTGGTTCTTGTATATATAATTTACTAACCTCTTTTCCCTGTAGCTTATCCCTATTATCTCAGAATTTCCAATATCTTTCACCATTTCACATAGTCAACGCTTTTTCCGGATGATAAATGCTATGAGCATGTTTCGATTTTTCTTCATTCTCCATCCCATTATTAACCGTAATATCAGAGCTGCCTGTCCGCTTTCCTAAAACCGAACTGATCGTCGTCTAACAGACCCTCTATTTTCTTTTCCATTCTTCTGTATATTATTCTTGTCAGCAACTTGGATGCATGAACTATTAAGTTAACTGTCTTATAATTTTTGCACTTGTCAGATCTTGCAATCTTCGGAATTATGTAGATAATGTTTTTCCGAAGGTCTGTTGGTGAGGCCGGCCGCGGTGGTCTCGCGGTTCTAGGCGCGCAGTCCGGAACCGTGCGACTGCTACGGTCGCAGGTTCGAATCCTGCCTCGGGCATGGATGTGTGTGATGTCCTTAGGTTAGTTAGGTTTAAGTAGTTCTAAGTTCTAGGGGACTAATGACCACAGCAGTTGAGTCCCATAGTGCTCAGAGCCATTCTGTTGGTGAATCGCCAGTCTCGTCCGTTCTACTCACTACGCGAATAATCGTTTTGTTGCCATGTTCCCCAATTATTTAAGAAATTCCGATGGAATTTTATCAATCTCTCGTACGTTATTTGATCTTAGGTCGTCCAAAGCTGTTTTAAATTTTGGCTCTAATAATGGATCCCGTGTCACTTCCTTTTCGACTCCTGGTTCTTGTTCTGTCACTTCATCAGACAAGAATTCCACAATATAGAGACCTTCAGTGTTCTTTTTCCACTTATCAGCTCTCTCCTTTGAGTTTAACAGTGGATTTCCCGCTGTACTCGTAATATCACGGCCTTGATTTTAATTTCACCAAAAGCTGTTTTGATTTTTTTATATATTGAATCAGACTTTCCGACAAACATTTCTTTTCCATTTCTTCATATTTTTCATGCAGCCATTTCACCTTAGCTTCCCTGCTCTTTCTATTCATTTCATTTCTAAGTGACCTGTATTTCTGTATTCCCGAAGTTTCCTGAATAGCTTTGTACGTCCTTCTTTCGTCGATCGCCTGAAGTATTTCTTTCTACCTTTGGTTTTCTGGCAAATGTCTCCTAAACTTCAGCCAACTCTTCATCATTACTCAATTGTTATATGAGTCTATATCGACTCCTGGATACGCCTTACAATCCAATATCTGATTCCGGAATCCCCTAGATTGGTGATCTTTTACAGAAGCTCGAAATTTAGCGCCGACTTCAATGCGAGATGCTTATAACAGTTTCCACAACGAAAATTTGTCTCCAAACCTGGCAGAAAATCCAAAGAGATTCTGGTCGTATGTGAAGTCTGTTAGCGGCAATAAACAATCAATGCCTTCTCTGCGCGATAGCAATGGAGATACTATCGAAGACAGTGCTACCAAAGCCGAGTTACTAAACACAGCCTTCCGAAATGCCCTCACAAAGTAAGACGAAGAAAATATTACAGATTTCGAATCAAGAACAACTGCCAACATGATTAACTTAAAAGTAAATATCCTCGGAGTAGTGAAGCAATTTAAATCACTTAATAAAAGCAAGTCTTCTGGTCCAGACTGTATACCAATTAGGTTCCTTTCAGAATATGCTGATGCATTATCTCCATACTTAACAATCATATACAACCGTTCGCTCGACGAAAGATCCGTACCCAAAGACTGGAAAGTTACACAGGTCATACCAACATTTAAGAAAGGTAGTAGGAGTAATACATTTAATTACGGGCCCAAATCATTAACGTCGATATGCAGCAGCATTTTGGAACATATATTGTGTTCGAACATTATGAGTAACCCCGAAGAAAACGGTCTATTGGCACACAGTCAACATGGGTTTAGAAAACAGCTAACTAGCTCTTCATTCACATGAAGTGTTGAGTGCTATTGACAAGGGATCTCCGTTAAATTCCGTATGCCTGGATTACCGGAAGGCTTTGACACTGTACCACACAAGCGTCTCATAGTGAAATTGCGATCTTATGGAATATCTTCTCAGTTACGTGACTGGATTTGTGATTTCCTGTCAGAGTGATCATAGTTTGTAATAATTGACGGAAAGTCGTCGAGTAAAACGGAACTGATTTCTGGCGTTCCCCAAGGTAATGTTATAGGCCCTTTGCTGTTCCTTATCTATATAAACGATTTGGGAGACAATCTGAGTAGCCGTCTTCGGTTGTTTGCAGATGACGCTGTCGTTTATCGACTAATAAAGTCATCAGAAGACCAAAACAAACTGTTAAACTATTTAGAAAAAATATCTGAATGGTGCGAAAATTGGCAGTTGACCCTAAATAACGAAAAGTGTGACATCATCCACATGAGTGCTAGAAGGAATGCGTTAAAATTCGGTTACACGATCAATCAGTCAAATCTAAAGGCCGTAAATTCAACTAAGTACCTCGTAATTACAGTTACTAACAACTTAAATTGGAAGGAACAGATAGAAAATGTTGTGGGGAAGGCTAACCAAAGACTGCGTTTTATTGGCAGGACACTATTAGATAATGTAACAGATCTACTAAGGAGAATGCCTACACAACACTTGTCCGTCCTCTTTTAGAATGCTGCTGCACGGTGTAGGATCCTCACCAGATAGGACTGACGGAGTACATCGAAAAATTCCAAAGAAGGGCAGCACGTTTTGTATTATGGCGAAGTGTGGGGGAGAGTGTCACTGAAATGATACAGGATTTGGGCTGGACATCATTAAAACAAAGGGGTTTTTCGTTGCGATGGAATCTTCTCACGAAATTCCAATCACCAACTTTCCCCTCCGAATGCGACAATATTTTGTTGACGCCGACCTACATAGGGAGAAACGATCACCATGATAAAATAAGGGAAATCAGCGCTATTACGGAAAGATATAGGTGTTCGTTCTTTCCGGGTGCTATACGAGATTGGAATAATAGAGAATTGTGACGGTGGTTCGATGAACCCTTTGTCAGGCACTTCAATGTGATTTGCAGAGTATCCATGTAGATGTAGATGTAGAATCTCTGCCCAAGGATGATGTATTCTAACTGAAATCTTCCCTTATCTCCTCTTGTCATCCTAGAACAGAGCATTGCTACTACTAGCTGAAATTTATTGCAGAACTAAACTAGTCTTGTTCCTCTCTCATTCCTAACATCAAGCCCGTATTCTCCCAACCCCTTTTTTCTATTCCTCTCCCTACAACCACATTCCAATCCCCCATGACTATTCGATTTTGGTCTCTCTTTACTTACTGAATTACCCGTTCGAAATCCTGATATACTTTTTACACTACTTCACACAAATCTGAGTCAATTATATTAACTCATCACAACTTCACTATGACAGTGTTGCAGGCAATATGAACCTGTTGAGAATGCCACTACCATAACCTTGAAAGCCAGTATTCAGAAAAATAACATTAGACTAACCGAATGTCTTTTTTACATAATGAGGAAATCAATATGAAGGTAAAATCTTAGGAGGTACAAGAAAAATTTAATGGTCGTTTTGATCACCTATACAGGGTATAACAGAATGACGTTTTAAAGATTTGGGGGATTCTAGACGATGAAATTTTGAGCGTTTTGATATAAGAAACCTACAGCCGAAAATATAATATAAAGTTTCTACAGCCAGTACTGGCCCGTTGAAAATCCACACACAACATGTACGAAAAGCTACTAGGTGAGACTCTCAGTGAACATTTGGGCTGGTATTCTTGAAGACTATGTTCCTGAACCACCAATTTCAGTGGTGTGAAGAGTATGAACTTTCTGGAAGATGCCTTGCCTGAACTTATGGAGAACATTCTCTTACAGTTGCCCACTAGTTTGTGGTTTCAGAACGATGATGCTCCAGTGCACTTTGATCGTAGGACGGACCTCAAGCCTCTTGTCTTTGGCCTCTGAGATAACGTAAAGTCCCTTGTGTACTCAACACTTGTAGCAACGGTACCTGAGCTTACTGAGGGCGTACCGTCAGAGGGGAGGGTGCAATCTTACAGAGAATAAGATAGAACATGGTTGGTTGTTGCATATCACGTAACTAAGTTGATGGTCGTCACACTGAACATTTCCTCTGTAGTAACGAAGCCTCAGATTTGGTTTTCGGTATTTGATTCGACCCTGTTGCCAAGAAACGTTTCCCAACTACAGTATACTGGTGTTCCATTTAGCCTACAGAATATGTAGAAAATATAGAAATATGCCAACTACACATTTTACATGGCATTTAGCGTGACGTCAAGCAGGTGCTAGGCACGAGTAAAGGTGAAACTATACTTTAGCAATGCGATTTACGGAATCTGTGGCTTGGTGACACATTTTTGGAACAGAAGTTGGTGAAAAGCCACAAGCTGACAGGTTATCCGAAAGTCAAAGTTCACATTTCTTTAAAAAAAGTTCACTCCATTAGGAATCAGAAAGGAGCGAACAGGGCGCCGCTCTTTAGCATTATTTAAACAAAATTTTGTGTGGTTAAAATAATATTGGTGACATGCATGATTATGTTCTTCATGTGAGTTGCACCATGTCGTATGAAGATGGTAATGATGCGAGCTTCATATAAATTTCGTTAAGACACACTGATGTAGATGGGAGTGGGAAGAAAGTCATATGTGAAAAGGCTGAGATTGATTAAGGGTCAAGGAACCAATAGGTGAAATTTCGTACCATGACGTAGATAGGATAGTAACCAAGCATTAAGTGCCTGGTTGGAACTTTCGGTTGTGATGGATGAGTAAAATTTCTCTTGTAGTTCAAATGGTTCAAATAGCTCTGAGCACTATGGGACTTAACATCTGTGGTCATCAGTCCCCTAGAGCATAGAACTACTTAAACCTAACTAACCTAAGGACATCACACACATCCATGTCCTGCGACTGTAGCGGTCACGCGGTTCCAGACTGAAGCGCCTAGAACCGCACGGCCACACCGGCCGGCTCTCTTGTAGTGATTGTGGAGTATTTTAATGTTTTGAAATGGAAGAAAGGTGCGGCGTTTTGATACAAATCTAGTAGCAGTTCAGGGTTCTCAAGAATGGGGGATAAAACTGGATTTGTATCGTCAAGTTCACCGGAAATGTAGAATCTAGATATTTGAGAAATACAGGGCAAATATCAATAAGACCGTCAAACTGCAGGAACGTATTTCTGACAGAAAACAAAGAAAAAAAAGGTCCTATGACCGTGTGTTCGGAAGTGGACTGTGTGCATGCAACGACATCACGGAACACAGTACAGAGCTACAACGCATCTACGTCACAACAGTTGTTCAAAGTGAACTCCATGGGATTGCAGGTGACAGGGATAGTAGCGGTTGTCATGCAGTTTGCACATAGTCGTACATTGGCTTACAACATTTTGGGGGTCCACTTTCCTGGAGTTAGTACTACGGTTCGTTTAAATATCCTGCAGAATCTTGTCCTCCAAATGTGTTGTAAGCACAGACCGTCGCCTCCCTGCACATTTGTCTCTCTGAAAGGACCTTTGATCACACAAATGACCAAAAAGTGTTTGAATTGTTGTGTGTTGTGGTTGGTGTGTGTGTGAGAGAGTACTCGCTTTGGTATAACCTTATTGCTCTCAAACGTTTCCATCTGCTTGACCGTACACAAGTACCATCTCGGCTTGTTCTGACATAAATACCGGACCAACCTGAGACTTATAGTACGCTGCGTCCATCACACAGCATTCAAAACACAAAGAACACAGGGTACATAGTCGGAGGAACTTTCATTTGCCAGCGCCATCTACCGTGGCAATGATGCATTTCCAGACAGAAGTTCATATGATTTTTTCCTCTATTTCATGTCAGGAATCCGTCATTGCAGTTTGTCGGTTTTATTACTGTTGACCTTGTATGAGAGATATACAGGGTGAGTCACTAATTATTGCCACCTAGAATAACTCCGAAAGTATGATAGGAGCTGAAAAGTTTATGGGACAAAAATCGCGTGGGATAACGAGGGCCATAATATGACGTTGGCTTTTTGTTGCTAGGTGGGATCGCTTGAGAGATATGAAGGTCAACTATGTTTTTTTTAAATGGGGTGCTATAGTTTGGTACTTATTTTCTGACAGCGGCTAACGAAACGAATCCACTGATGTGTAACAGTAAGGTCTGTGAAGGTCAACGAAGGTCACAAAGGTGGCATGAACGTCCATTTACAGAAGGTGTTCGAAGTGATGACCACTGGTATCACAGCAGTGCTGCAATCTTGTTATTATGGATTGCATGCTATTCCTTATCACTTCGGCATTTATAGAAGCACATGCTCTGACAATTCTCTCTCGTATATCGTGCAAATGGTAAATATTCGCCGAATACGGCGTATTCATCTAACGTGCCGTTGACATGTAAACACAATTCTACGGTTTCGAAATACAACACTAATAAGAGCGGTAAGACTAGTATCGTTGAATCAAACGAATGTTAATGATGTATTCCTTCGAATAACAAGTCCATATTCTTCTCATTTACGGAGAATGTCAACGAAATTCAATGAGAGCCTAAGACTTACACGGTGAAAGATATTCTCAACGTACTCACCCTACACGTCGTACATTTAAATATGTGTATGATAAATTGAGAATAATTGGATCTTTAGCGCATCGGAAACATATTCGGCAAGGGAATGTTACTAAAGAGGAAACGTAAATTGTCACTTATGCCACTGTTGTTCGAGATCCTTGTGTTAGTTCGCGTCAAATTGCAAGGGAATCTGGCATGGGCCAGAGTAGTGTTGTTCGTATTCTGCATCGCCATAAATACCATCCTTACCATATCAGTCTCAAACAAGAATTAACTGATACGGATTGTATGAGTCGCATTGAATTCTATCGATGGGCTCAACTTCAGATTCAGAGGGATGATACATTTATTAATTTGATTTTATTTAGTGACGAGGCTACATTCACAAACCATGGAAATGTTAATTTGCATGACATGCATCATTGGGCAACTGAAAATCCATGTTGGCTGTGGCAAGTCGCACACCAAAAACCGTGGTAGGTGAATGTATGGTTTGGGATTCTGGAGGACAGAATTTATAGGCCCCTATTTCATGGAAGGAAATCTTAATGGTAGGAAGTAAACCACATTCCTGAAAGAAACATTATTTCTGTTATTGGAAGAAATACCTTTAGGAACAAGACACAGAGTGTGGTATCAACACGATGGGTGTCCGGCACATTCTTCGCTGATGGCTAGAAATGAGTTGCAGAGAAAATTCCCAAATCATTGGATTGGACGCGGAGGAGATGTGTCGTGGCCGGCTCGTTCGCCAGACTTGACGCCTCTGGATTTTTTGTTGTGGGGATTCGTAAAAGACATTGTTTATAAAGACGTTCCAACTACACCTGAAGATGTGCTAGAGAAAACTGTCAAAGCATGTGCTTTGATAAGTCCCGATGTGATAAGGAATAGCACTCAATCCATATAAGAAGATTGCAGCACTGCATTCATACTAATGGTCATCACTTCGAACAACTTCTGTAAATGGACGTTCATGCCACCCTTGTGACCTTTGTTGACCTTCACAGACTTTACTGTTACACATCATTGGATTCGTCTCGATAGCCGCTGTCAGAAAATAAGTACCAAACTATAGCGCCCCATTTAAAAAACCAAAGTTGACCTTCATATCTCTCAAGCGACCCCACCTAGCAACAAAAAACCAACGTCATATTATGGCCCTCGTTGTCCCACGCAATTTTTGTCCCACAAACATTTCAGCTCCTATGATACTTCCGGAGTTATTCTAGGTGGCTATAGTTAGTGACTCGCCCTTTATAAGCTGTCACATGATGTAACTCAGGTGAAGGCGAAGATATTAAGTGTTGATCAAAGATATGGAGGGGGCAGGAATACTGGGAAGAAGGTGAAGTATTTGAACACTCGCATAGTTGAGGATGTTGGTCCTTAGTGTGTGGATGACTAAAGCGTGATGATTTAGTCAACATGTCTTGCAAGCTAGGAATTTGACAGTTTTACTCTGCTATGGATATTCTTGTGAGTAAAGATTGCAAAACTAATTGTTGATCCAGTATTAGACTTTGATATTTCAGTATTCTGCTAGGTGTATTGGACAACCTTGTAGAGTCAGACAGAGAGTTAGAAGGACCAAGAAGCTTGGAGCTTTGCTAGGTTCACGAAGAATTACCTCTCAGTACACTGGGAAGTTTAGTTGCTGTGCTCTGTCTGAAAGTATCGTTTGGATGAACTGAGGAGAGTATGGGGAGTGAGGTAGGTCTACTTTCAAACGGTTAGGAGTTGGAACTTTCCAGGAAGATTGAAGCTGTGTGTTGCAGCTTGTCATACAGGACGAATTGCTCACGAAAGTGGGTATAATTATATGTATGTTGCTGACTGGAAGTGCAAACCAAACCAGTCGAATTTTACCAGGATTCTTTCCACGTGCAACAATATGATGAAAGAAGTCAGCACGTTGTGTAGTATCCGAATAGCAGATGGACTAATTTTAGGTGATGATCTATGACAATGTTGTGATCAGAGGTGGATGATGTGTGAAGTGCAGTTTCTTGTGTTTGTGGATGCGTTTCGAAAAATTAAAGGGCATTGTTGAAGACTGTGGTAAGGCTTGTGGGAGGAGAGTGCTCCACCGGCAGCGTTGTTAAGTTTTAGAAAGAATGTTTAAGGCGTTTCACAGCTCTGGGTCTGAAAGTATAAGGGATGGAATTATACAAAGTTGCTAGCGTAACTAGGAATTAGAAAGTATATCGAAAGCTTAATGACAAAATCCGTTTACTTCCTTTACAATATTTGTTTTATTACAACGTACATTTCCAAGTTGTAGCATCATCATCAGGGCTTTCTCTTGTTATGTAAGGACATTCACTGCAATATCAGCACGCCTGATACACGTCTCTCTAGAAGTTACAGTGCGTTATTAACTGCAGTTTGCGAAATTGTGGTCAAATATACACAGAAGTATACTATAATGTATACAGATTATTGTTAAAATTTATGGTATAACTATGAATTTTGTTGATTTCTCTTGTATATAACATTGCAATGAAGCAATTCCCACATGTTTAAAATACATTTGTCAAAAATGACACTCCCAGCTTCAAATAACATGACGACGTAAGTCAATATTTCAGAACTACAAACATAAAAAATGTTGTGTCTAGACAAGACAGCCTAGACACAATGAGAGGAAGCCGAAAGGCACGCGCTAAGCTAAAGCAGGATGGCGTGAGGTCTGAAACAGGATACGTAATGAATGCTATAAAGAAAAGTACGTAGCTTCTGGAATACTTAACTTTAATCCATCCTTCTGGTACATCTGAAGATTGTGGCGATACAAGTGAGACTCTTTAGATACATGCAATGTTACTAAAGGCGCCTTGCTAGGTCGTAGCCATTGACTTAGCTGAAGGCTATTCTAACTATCTGCTCTGCAAATGAGCGAGGCTTCGTCAGTGTAGTCGCTAGCTACGTCGTCCGTACAACTGGGGCGAGTGCTATTCCGTATCTCGAGACCTGCCTTGAGGTGGCGCTCGGTCTGCGATCACACAGTGGCGACACGCGGGTCCGACATGTACTAATGGACCGCGGCCTATTTAAAGCTACCACCTAGCAAGTGTGGTGTCTGGCGGTGACACCACAAAAAATACCTTCCTTTTGTAGAACACAACCTAATCTTTAAAAAAATACCTTACTTACATATTTACCGAACAATTCTATCTGGCCAACCGTTGAAATTTGAACAATTCTTGTTATACACTATTCATTTCATCAAAATGAGATGTTCTATTTTAGAAATTATACAAATCTTTATACTTACTGTCACTAGTAAAAAATTGTAGAGGGAGACCAAGGTTTGACTACAACAAGCAGTTTCGAATAGATGTAAGTTACAGCAGGTGTGCAGAGATGATGACGCTTGCGCAGGACAGATTTTCATAATTCCATCTGTTGCACCCAATGCGAATACTGCACAGCCAAGTATCACAGTTTCACAAAACATACGAACAAAAAGCGATGATCAATACCAAGATACTTAGTTTTACTCTCTTTACGTAACAGAAAGAACTTTCACTACTTTGTAAGCAAATTCGATTAACAGCGGGAATGCACTACCACAGCATCTGTCTCCGTGCCAGCTCCAACAGAAGCTTTAATCTTCCTTCTGTTCCTGAATGCCAGTTACTTCATGAATTTTAACCTATCGTATCTAACTCAAAAATGTACATATTTGTTACAGTATTATCAGACACTAATTATTCATTTCCCAGCTTTTAATATAGATTTATACATCGCACATTACCTTGTAGAAACTCAGAGAGACTGCTGTTTTATTTTGGTTACTAACAGAAGTAAAGAGCAATTAACTGAAATGCATAAATTTATGTATTGTTCATAAATAAAAAGAAATATTTATTCTGTAATACTGCGCAAGACTCTGTTTCGATACAATTAGAAACATTAATTTTCTTTCTCTTCAATCCGGTACGTGAAAGAGTGGAAGCAAATTGAAAATCTCTTTTGATCTGCTACTGCTTTTGGTCCACACATAGCTCGTGCCTTTAGACTTGCGATATCGCGAATGAGACTATAATAAGGTTGGTCTGAAACACCACGCGAACACCTCTTTAGCGGTGCACTTAACTTCATTTCGCATGACGGCTTATTTTGCGTCAATAATTACACGTCCATCGTCTCTTTGGGCTTCAGCTGATCGGGTCAAATTGCAATTGTAAATCCAATTTCCTACGCAGTTCAATCAGCGTTTCATCTGATAAATGGATTTACCGAGTGAATGATGGATGCGGAATTTTTTATTTGCGGCTGTTTGGGCGCACTGGTCCGCCCTTTGCGTTTTGACACAGCCACTGAACGATCAATTAGATTTCCAACCAGAAGGACTTTCGATAACCCACAATATGACATCCTGTGAAATAGCGTTCTTTGAGATTAAAGAGAACGCCACAACTGTTTCCCTACAGTACCACAGAGGCGTGAGTACAATGACCTAACATTACACACCTATACAAGGCTATGAATAAGCCTTGCGCTCATAAAAGCAACACAACATACCTACACAAAAATTTTATTATGTAACTGGTGTTAGTTTTTTATTTAACTCTATCGAATTAAGATCTTCAGGCTCTCTCTTACACCGGACCAGGGCTTCACTTATACAGTTAACAACATAGTCACTTAGGAAACGACAATCCCTTATATATGACAGGTAGTGAGCAATGATGATAATAATAATAATACTGGTAGTAGACACAAAATGTATTTACAGGCGTATGAAAGCGATATTTTCTGACAGAGCGAGTTCCGAGGTAGACTGCATTAGCTAAGACATTTGAGAAATAAGGATGGTCTGGTTGGCAAGAAAGGTACTTTCTCGTAATGGGGTGACGAGTGCGTAGATAACAAAGAAAGACATTATTGTTGTTTTAGTAGATATGCCATTAACTGCCTTTTGAAGTTATAGACGTTTTAAGTTCTTTGTTAGTGATTCATCAGAGTTGTGTAAAATATTTAATCATCACTTTTTGTCAGTAGTTGGCAAGTTAGACCAAAATTTTATTAGCACAGGTAAATAAGTAGAAATGGTATTTCGAGACAGCGCCATTACATCAACAAGATGAAACAAGCAAACTAGAAAATAGGTCAGTTATTACATCATTAAAGAGTAAAGAATCTCAAGGGTATGACGAAATTTTAAGTAGGATCATCAAGATCTGTGCACCATACGTTACTTCGGTACTCAATCATCTGTGCAATGTGTCTTTCACTTGTGGTCAGTTTCCTGACAGAATGATATTCGAGTTAATGAAATAACTTTATAAAAAGGGTGAAACATAGAGAATTGCTGTCCATTCTCTTTACTACGAGGATTTCCAGAAGTTTTTTGAGAATTCAACGTGTAGGAGAGTAGTGGCAAATGACAGAATACGCTCTTAGTTTGCCTTCAAGAGAGACTGCATGGGGGCTTAATTAAATATGATTGAAAATACTTTTTTTTATTTTTCGTAGCTGTATGTCCGATTACGCTGTGTCTCGTAATCGGTTGGCCCTGACTAGTATTTTTACGCAATCTGACTGCTAAGAACAACAACAAAGAATGAAATGAAATTTTTCGTAAACACAGTTAATTAATTAAGTCCCCAGCAACTATAAAACCTACAAAAATGTAATTGTTCTGTGTGTGGGAGTGTGACTCAACGTACACATCTGGCACGGTTCTTCTTCAACAAGACAAGAAATTTCAAATATCATTTATACTGACGTGATAAAAGAAAATTACAAATACTATAACTGCGTAAGGAAAGCAGAATTAAACTCTAATACAAGAACACACGCCAGATGCTTTGTTGACTGAACCTGTAATGACGCATTATTTAGGATACTGAAATTAAAAACAAACGGAGTTAGTTACCTCATTTATATTTATGAAAATCATTCTAATCCTTACATTATATCTCAACCAGAACTCTCCAATATCACATCTCAGCAAGCACTGCCTAATAGCACATCTCAACAAACACTCTCTGCTACAACATTTCAGCACAGAGTACCCCGAGTCCTCGACAGGCACTCACTACTCCGAGCTCTGGACAAGCACTGACTTCTACGAGCTCTTAACAGGCACTGACTACTACGAGCTCACTCCAAGCACTCTCTACTACGAGCTCTCGACAGGCACTGTGGAGGCGGCTTAATAATACTCTTTGGCGCAATCTCTGGCGCAGTGGCTCAGTGTAGCCACCTTTCAAGACGTACTCACAGAAAATGGTATTTATCATTTTGTGCCAGAGGCACCGGCAGGGCTAAGCTGTAGGCTCAGAGCTGTAGGTATTTTCTTTGAGTTAACGAAGGTGTTTAATTGTGTGGACCATGCAATACATTTGCGTAAGTTGTAACATTATGGGATGAGAAATACTTGTAGGTCTGCAAAACAGGTAGTGTCAATAAACACGGGAGAGGTTTGAATTTGAGTGGGCCGGGGGTGCCACAGGGTTCTGTTAAGGGTCCATCACGTCATATACAGGGTATTCAAAAAACAGTGTCGATAACTTTGAGAGGTGGAAACAAGAAAAATGAGTCCAATAAATATGCAGCCGCAAATGCATACTTACTGTGATAAACACCTGTTTACAGGAGGTATTCAACGTGGTGTCCATTCATGACAATGCATCCCTCTGTTCTTTGGCTTAAGGAATGGCGCACCCTTTGAAGTATACCCGGTTATTGCTGTACCTACAGGCACGCACTGAAGACGTGACCCTGCAGTGTACGCACATCGTTGATTGGCGTGGCGTAGACAAATTCCTCCAAGTGTCCCCGTAAACAAAACTCTAAGGGACTGAGGCCTGGGGAACGAGCACGCCAAGATGTATCCTCTCCACCGCCGACCAGTCCAGCAGCCCTGAAATGTCTGCGTCAGATGTTCGCGCACATTTTGACGAAAGTGTGATGGTGCGCCATCATGCATGAACCACATTTGTATTCATAAATGCAATGGCACAGCCTCCAGCAGGATAGGCAAGACATTAATGAGAAAGTCCAGACAGTGCGCTCCAGTTAACCTTTCTGATAACACATATGACCCTATTAATCCATCGCCAAGTATGCCTGCCCATACGTTCATTGAGAATAGGTGTTGATGCCCTCTTTCCTGAATTTCTTGGGAATTTACATCTGCCCTTACATGCTGGTTATGGATATTCACAACACCATCTCTTGTGAACTCTACCTCATCGGTAAATAAAATCTTGGATGTGAACAGTGGATCTGCGGCACACTTCAGCAACAGCCATTGACAGATTCGCCGTCTGCTAAGATTATCTTGTGGCCTTAGGGCCTAAATACGCTTGAGATGATACGGGTGCAGCAATTGTTGATGAAGTACCATACAGATAAGAGAGTGAGGCACGCCTTCTGCTGCTGCTAAGCGTCGCACGGTGGCCCCAGGGGTTTCTTCCACCGAACATAGCACACACCCCTCCATGTCAGCCGTGTGGATCGTGCTGGGCCCTCCACTGTCAGTCTTCCGAAGTGCAGGGGTACCTGTGTCCCTCAGACACTGGAAAAGTTTGCGGAACAGCTTATCAGAGGGCACCCAGCGCTGTGGATATATTTCAGCGTAGAGGGCAAGGGCTCACAGGCTACGTCGCTCGCAGGCTACGTCCACTTGCTAAACCATAGCAGAATATTACATAGAGCATTTCACTTGTTGAGTAGTAGGCTTCCATTGCTAACAACTGATGGAAAAGAGAAAATATAAATGCACTATACCGTATATACGTACAAACAGCGCAATAACAGTAAAAACATAAGTGAATCCGCGTTTGGCAGTAGGTAAAACGCTATGATACGTACCCAGGATTGACATCACCGTACAATAAGAGACGCAAACACGACGAAAACTGATGTAGTCTATAACTCGAGCCACACAACTGATTGCAGACTGCCTAATGGTAGGTAGAGTACTATGAGTAAGACATCACAATACCCTGCAGACATATTTGACGGAGCGCTAATGTAACGACTGTGCTAATATTCTCAACCAAGCGTCCCGCAGCCTTTTCCGTAAACACGTGTTTACCTCGGAAAGTATGCGTTTCCGGACCTATGGTTATTGGACTTACTTCTCTTGTTTCGATGAGTACTACCACCTCACAAAGTATTCGACAGTTCTTTTTTAACAAGATATATATACAGGGTGATTCAAAAAGAATACCACAACTTTAGGAATTTAAAACTCTGCAACGACAAAAGGCAGAGCTAAGCACTATCTGTCGGCGAATTAAGGGAGCTATAAAGTTTCATTTAGTTGTACATTTGTTCGCTTGAGGCGCTGTTGACTAGGCGTCAGCGTCAGTTGATGCTAAGATGGCGACCGCTCAACAGAAAGCTTTTTGTGTTATTGAGTACGGCAGAAGTGAATCGACGACAGTTGTTCAGCGTGCATTTCGAACGAAGTATGGTGTTAAATCTCCTGATAGGTGGTGTATTAAACGTTGGTATAAACAGTTTACAGAGAATGGGTGTTTGTGCAAAGGGAAAAGTTCTGGACTTCATCACTGGCCTCCAAGAAGCCCTGATCTTACCCCCTGCGATTTTTTCTTATGGGGGTATGTTAAGGATATGGTGTTTCGGCCGCCTCTCCCAGCCACCATTGATGATTTGAAACGAGAAATAACAGCAGCTATCCAAACTGTTACGCCTGATATGCTACAGAGAGTGTGGAACGAGTTGGAGTATCGGGTTGATATTGCTCGTGTGTCTTGAGGGGGCCATATTGAACATCTCTGAACTTGTTTTTGAGTGAAAAAAAAACCTTTTTAAATACTCTTTGTAATGATGTATAACAGAAGGTTATATTATGTTTCTTTCATTAAATACACATTTTTAAAGTTGTGGTATTCTTTTTGAATCACCCTGTATATAGTTAGCCCTTAAATATCTGCGCAAAGAAAACAGAAACTAAAGCTGTCACAAAAGCCTGGGCTTTGAAACTGCAACGTCTGCACCCCAGCAACGTGCCATGGCTGAGAAGATTATTAATGACAACTTATTTGAGGCTGAATTTGACAATTTACACAGAAATTCAGTTGCAATTAATGTTAGCCAGCCTCACAGTTGCATGCCATCAACGTTAGCACTGCAGCAAGTGGCACTGTCTGACGATAACCGGTCAGTTACTCCGGTGTACAATACACCAAGTGAAACTATTCGGGATGATATAGCGTCGCAAACTGAAGAGATGGGATCGTAAGTGGAAGTGACAGCTACTTACAATTATGCAAAAAAGTATACATTAGATGCTATTGTACAAGTGCACTGTTAGTGTATACTTAACGATATGGTGACTGGAGAAATGAGTGAATATCGTAGGTTTTTTGGAGCTGTCTTCGTAGAAATTTGTGTTGATTCTAATATAAATATTTTAAGATTGAGGAGCCATTCCACTAACAGAGGTGTTCCATAAATGATATGTTGACAGCCTTACCATGAACGATAGTTTCTTAGCTTTGCAGTCGTGTGTCTTCAGTAATTTTTTTAAAGAAATTAAGATTATTTGGTAGGGAAAAAATATTTTGCTAAGATTTTTGTTTCTTTTTGTGTGTTCCTACCGGTGCACAGAAAATCGGGCTCAGTTTTGTTATTGCTGTTGTCGTCAGATCTCTTATTCATGTATCTTTCTAGACAAATTCACGTTACTGGATGATGATTATTTCGGGTCATCAAATTTCAGTTGCATTTTACATGTGCATGTATTATATTAAAAGCATAAACATTTTTATCAGTGTAACACTCTTAAATCGACCTTTGATGGTATGTGCAAGGTCCATTGTGTATTCAAGCTCTATCTACACTTGTTGCAACATATCCGCATCAACTGTGGCAGAAACTCTTCAGTTCTTTAAAGCACAGATGTGGTTGACAGGCATCTGGTAAACTCAGTCCTTGACACGCCTCTCAGAAAGAGATTCAATAGCGTAATGTGAGATGGTCTCGGAGGCTGGGAACGTGGACCAGCTCCACCTATCCAGTGATCTGGAAGCACCTGGCCTAGAACACCTCACACATTCGGAACCCAGTGCACCATCTTGGTGGCAAATGACTGCGTCTTAGCTGTCAGCCAGTTGCGGTACCACAAACAGCACCATCATATCAAGGTGATTGTTAGATTTAACGCATTTTTTCATTATGAACAACCATCGAAAAACATCACAGTTCACTTTTGGACTGCCAAATACCTCTTCCATCACAGTGAGTCGAACGGTTGTGTTCCAGACGCGGACACTGTGTTTGTTTACCTTACCACACATGTGAAATGTTGGTTCATCCGAAAATGATAGGTTGTTAGAAAATTTCCATTCTCCCCTAAGTGGTGAAGAATGTCGACAGTAGTTTGTGTACATTTTTGCGTGCCTTCTGGTTTCAGTTCTTGCAACAGTTTCAATTGTTATGGGTACATATGTAAACGTTTCTGAAGAACCCAGAGCACAGTTGTGTTAGGGATTTACAGTTCTTCCGACCGCCACTGAACAGACTTCTGTGGTAAGCGTTGAAAAGCCAACTGTATCTTTTCTGTGTTGGCTTTACTTGCTTCAGGTCATCCAGTACGATGTTTTTTCACATCAACAATTTTTGTACCACCAGCATATTGACATCTGTGAGGGTCGGAGTTTTCTACGTAATTTTTGAAAGTTCCTTTCAGCTGCGTGTCTGATATGGTCTGAATAAATCATTCCACACACTGAGCCTTTTCTTTAATCATGTCGTTATGCTTCAACCACGACAATCTGGAATATATACAAACAAAACTTCTTGACTTTGACTGTCACATAAGCCAAAAATAGTGTGAAATGCTAACACACATTGAAGTTGTAGCTGGTGAGACACGTTAACAGGGGCCTTGTCGCCTTGTAACACTGCACCGCCAATGGGGAACAAACATTGTGCCATCAGCCCAAACAGTCGCATAATCCTAGGCAGTAATGTAATCTCATGGAGTAACCATAAGGCACATGGAATACCACAACGGTCATTAATATAGGTAACAGATGAGAGTTATTATGCTTTCTACTACCCACTTACAACTACTTTTCAACGTCACGTCCAACATTATAGCAACTTCATGCTAGGACACTAATGTTCTCTTACAGCACATAAATTTTGTTATCTTCTGTTGATAACACTGTCACGTGGTGAATACTACATGACACTGCTCTCCATATATCGCCATTTTATGACAGAATGGTAACAAATCGCTCCTTAAATCACCATGTCACAGAAAAATTGAAACTAATCGCCACACACACTGTCATGTTACAGCAGAATTGTAAGAAACTGCCCACACAGCGAAAGGTTACAGCCAAATTTCAACAATTGTCCCACATATCGCTATGTTATGGGGAAAATGTAACATTATCAGATATATCACCATTTTTACATAAAATTGTAACATGCCCACATAGATCACGATTACATGATGGATCTATTCGGGCAAAATGGTCATTTAATATTGACTGCCATTATCCTGATCATAGTGACTATCAGCATTCTAAATGCATGGCCTGTATTAATGTTGGGCAATGATGGTCAGTTGACACGGTGACTGCTATATATGCGACATCAATTTAACTCATTATATCCAGCTGTGACCTCACAGAATTATTATTCAGACTGTATATCAAAGTTTATAATCAACTGTACACTGAGATGAGACTCTCACTCTGTATTGTATCAAGTGATAAGTTATAATGTTCAGTGACAGTAACAAATATATAGTGACGTTCCTGTGGACATCTATTTTAAACTGCGTTTGGTAAGTTTAAGTCCAGACACTGTAAGTGTTGAATCACATCATAAAGACAGTTTTAGAAGAATGCAGATGAATCTTTCTTTTTTTTTTTTTAATTCCATGCCCAATATTACAATGACCAGCAGAAGAGATAACTCAACACTTGCACGTAAAGTGAGTAAGGATCAAATTACTGGTCTTTCGTGTGCTACGGTTGATGAGTCACACCACTTACGATTGCTAGAAAATATGTAAAACCTAGGACATTCGAAAACATTACGCAGCATCCTCCAGTCATCAACCAAAGCTAACCAAAAATCTAGGATTATCTCACAGTTATTCTCTAGCCGAAAGACGAATCCGTCTTTTATGATCCATAATTTCAAATTCAGACTTGAATACGTGAAAGCGCCGTTGACTTATCACAAAGCTCCCGCTCATCCCCCTGATCTGTGTAGTGATGATGAACTGATGAAATGTATGCTGCTTCTTCCAAGCACTGCTTCACTGATACAGCCTACAAATCAACGAGTGATTCTTACTTATTAGCACCTTCATTGACAGAAGCAAGTTTATGAACGCAATATGGCCTTCAAAACTGACGACAACGGCGAAGACGATATGGACGAACAGACTCTAATGAAACTGATGTTTATAATATCAAGAGTACCATTGTCAACTGAGCCAGCAGCTGAAGTAAGCTAAAGCTACAACCCTTAAAACACTTTGAATAATCTTATGTGCAACAGAAAAACAGAGATTGCTCTTGAGGGAATAGAAGATTCCGATTTCGAGGGTGCGTGTGGAGCTGTAAACATGTAGGATGTTTGTGGCTGGTACGTAAAGGTTAAGATTTTGTCAGCCCAATCCTGACTGAGGACGATGTAACGGTACGAGCCACAAGGAGTTACAGCTAAGTAAAGGAAGTGAATGTTACCAGTGAACGCACAGGTTATCACCTGTGTTAAAGTGCCAAATGTAAGGTAAAGTTCTGACGCACTTGCGAACTTCATTGAAATTAATCCAAGCAGCCAAAACAATTACTTAACATTAAGAAAAAAATGGTTCAAATGGCTCTAAGCACTATGGGACTTAACATCTGAGGTCATCAGTCCCCTAGACTTAGAACTACTTAAACCTAACTAACTTAAGGACATCACACACAACCTGCGACCGTAGCAGCCGCGTGGTTCCAGACTGAAGCGCCTAGAACCTCTCGGTCACAGTGGCCGGCTAACATTAAGAATTAAGACAATAAGTGATAATAACAGAACAGTGCACAAAAACGTTTTAACTAAAAATAAGTGTCCTTCTTCAAACCATTATCAAAAGCTATTGCATATAAACATTTTGCTATGGCTTCAACGTCAGGGAGTAGTGCCTCTTAAGCTGCTGTGGACCACATTGTTGTATCCCGAAATGACAGCAGGAAATTGCTGGGAAAATACGTACAATTTTACAGTAGACGTGGTACATAGATTTCCAATACCGTACAGACTTTCTTTTGTGAATGCGTATATTAATGTTTATGAGCCCATGTGTATATATTAAGGTTACTTGTTTAACGTAAACTTTCAACATGCATTGTAGATTTAGTTTGTTTAATCCTATTGTTCATTATTCTGCCTTTATATTAAATATACTGCGCAGTACAATACACACTACTGCGGTTACTCTACTTCCAATTTAACCATTATCTATGCCCTTCGTTATATTCCTAATGCCCTTTTGGTAACTATTTTAGAAAACAGTTCTGTAATTCATACGTTTAATATTCGGCCTGGACTAACCTCTATCAGTCTGAGTTCATTACATTACATTATATCATTTGGAAGAAATTATATCATTCCGCAGTTAAATGATGCCACTTGTGAAACACGGGAAGAGGCTAATAAGGTAGGCCACACCAAATACATCCAAAGTGAATAAATATGCCGAGGTTCGGTTCTAGACACGCTATAGCGCACAATATGGCGAATTTACTGACATTTGGAAGTCATTTTTATCGACACCAACTTTTTTTTTTCTAATAGACTATATACTTTTTCCTCTGGCATTTGAAATAAATTTCGCCGGCCGAAGTGGCCGAGCGGTTAAAGGCGCTACAGTCTGGAACCGCACGACCGCTACGGTCGCAGGCTCGAATCCTGCCTCGGGCATGGATGTGTGTGATGTCCTTAGGTTAGTTAGGTTTAAGTAGTTCTAAGTTCTAGGGGACTTATGACCACAGCAGTTGAGTCCCATAGTGCTCAGAGCCATTTGAACCATTTTTTTGAAATAAATTTCGAAGAGAACTTCGACGACGTAACATGTATAGGACTTGATCAGACGGTATTAAGATAACGTAGTTCCTGTCCCGCCGTCAGGAAATGAGGTTCCGCAAACATTTGCCCTATTCCGCCCAATGTAAGGAAACACGTAACTCAGGTATGGTTCTTGTGATTACTGGTGCTCTTGAAGTCCGTCAGTCTCTGTTCTATTGATGTAGCACTCAGATAATTTGCTCGTAAATCCATTGAGACATTCACAACGTATACTACAGTCGAAAAAGTTAACATCGGTTATGAAGACTGTTGCCAAACTATTAGAGCATCAGTTCTCTTGTATGCTGAAGAGTATTCAGTTCGTCCAAAGCACCCACAGTCTGTCTTTGCAACCATCATAAAAAAAAGTTTTAGAAGCTGGAAGTATGGAGAAGGTAATATGCCAAAGAAAAAGAACAACTGATAAAAGAAATGGTTCAAATGGTTCAAATGGCTCTGAGCACTATGCAACTTAACTTCTGAGGTCATCAGTCGCCTAGAACTTAGAACTAATTAAACCTAATTAATCTAAGGACAGCACACACATCCATGCCCGAGGCAGGGCTCGAACCTGCGACCGTAGCGGTCGCTCGGTTCCAAACTGTAGCGCCTAGAACCGCACGGCCACTCCGGCCGGCAAAAGAAATGAAACTAACATTTTAGCAGCAGTAACACTCAGTACAAAAGTCAGTAAGAGACATCTCGGAATCACGAGAGGGATCAACCAAACGACTGTTCTGCGAACGTTGTACTACATCGCACTTTGTCCTCGTCACGTTTCGTTGCATCTATGGTTTCATGGCAGTGACTTCAGAAATTGGTAACAGTACTCTGAACGTTATCTTCGAAATGTGCAAAGTGTTACAGGATACCTATACAAAATTTTGGTTAAGAAAGAAGCATGCTTTACCAAACATGAGCAAGTCAGTGTTCACAATTTGCACTAATAGTCAGTTGAAAATGCACACTGACTCAATGAAGTGGGTTGCTCTATCAACGTTTGGTGCGTGTTTTTAAAAATTCATCTCATTGGTCCCTGTTTTATTGACTGGAATCTAAATACACTCGCGTATCTCGAGTTCCTAAAATACACTCCTGGAAATTGAAATAAGAACACCGTGAATTTATTGTCCCAGGAAGGGGAAACTTTATTGACACATTCCTGTGGTCAGATACATCACATGATCACACTGACAGACCCACAGGCACATAGACACAGTCAACAGAGCATGCACAATGTCGGCACTAGTACAGTGTATATCCACCTTTCGCAGCAATGCAGGCTGCTATTCTCCCATGGAGACGATCGTAGAGATGCTGGATGTAGTCCTGTGGAACGGCTTGCCATGCCATTTCCACCTGGCGCCTCAGTTGGACCAGCGTTCGTGCTGGACGTGCAGACCGCGTGAGACGACGCTTCATCCAGTCCCAAACATGCTCAATGGGGGACAGATCCGGAGATCTTGCTGGCCAGGGTAGTTGACTTACACCTTCTAGAGCACGTTGGGTGGCACGGGATACATGCGGACGTGCATTGTCCTGTTGGAACAGCAAGTTCCCTTGCCGGTCTAGGAATGGTAGAACGATGGGTTCGATGACGGTTTGGATGCACCGTGCACTATTCAGTGTCCCCTCGACGATCACCAGTGATGTACGGCCAGTGTAGGAGATCGCTCCCCACACCATGATGCCGGGTGTTGGCCCTGTGTGCCTCGGTCGTATGCAGTCCTGATTGTGGCGCTCACCTGCACGGCGCCAAACACGCATACGACCATCATTGGCACCAAGGCAGAAGCGACTCTCATCGCTGAAGACGACACGTCTCCATTCGTCCCTCCATTCACGCCTGTCGCGACACCACTGGAGGCGGGCTGCACGATGTTGGGGCGTGAGCGTAAGACGGCCTAACGGTGTGCGGGACCGTAGCCCAGCTTCATGGAGACGGTTGCGAATGGTCCTCGCCGATACCCCAAGAGCAACAGTATCCCTAATTTGCTGGGAAGTGGCGGTGCGGTCCCCTACGGCACTGCGTAGGATCCTACGGTCTTGGCGTGCACCGTGCGTCGCTGAGTTCTAAGTTCTAGGCGACTGATGACCTTAGATGTTAAGTCCCATAGTGCTCAGAGCCATTTCAACCATTTTTGTACTAGCACACAGTGGACACACATGGAGTAACGTATCTCCTCCGCTTAATGTAGTTAACAGTAAAGGAATTGAAACATACCCGTCATTCTGTCAACTGTCTTTCTGCAATTACTGCTCTTCCGTTCCACATAGACGAGTAGCATTTCTACTCTCTCTTCGTTAGTGTAAATTGCGCTCAGTCAAACCTTCACCTCAGGAAGGTTGACGGAATGACCGGTGTGCACTTTCCTCGCATTTCCGTTTTACTATCGTCTCTAACTAGTGAACGAGTTACGTGACCCCGCGTAGCTGCACTCTATGCTAATACGAAGACATTATACTGTTCATATCTCCGTAACAACCAAAGTTACAAGAAATAGTAAGATGCTGATAATGTTCCTCTGATACGTTAACATTTGCTTTATACATTTTTATTCTGGAAAAAAGTTATTTTTGTTGGTCAAGATAAATTACCTTGATACGGGAAAACTTCTGTCTAAGAAATAGCACGGTTTTATAATCATCGCTCGTGCGATTTCACACGGTACCCCATTGCAGACTGTTAACGAAGGTACGAACATACGGACCAGGTTCCCAGATATGTGAATGGCTTGAAGGCCTCTGAATAACAGAAACCATTACGTTGTCCTCGACGGCGAGTGTTCGACAAGTGTAGCGTCAGGAGGGCGCCAGGGAAGTATGATACGACTGCTGTTATATTCTATACACATAAATGATCTGGCGGACAGGATGGGCATCCATTTGCGGCTGTTTGCTGATGATGCTTAGGTGTACCGAAGGTGTCGCCGTAGAGTGACTCTAGGAGGATACAATATGACTTGGGATGGATGGTGGATAGCGCTAAATGTAGAAGAATGTAAGTTATGCAGATGAGTAGAAAAACAAATCCAAAATGTTGTAATACGGCATATGTAGTGTGGTTCTTGACAGAGTCACTTGGATTAAATATTTAATCCTAACGTGGCAAAGCGATACGAAATGGATCGAGCGTGAAATGATGTAATAGGCAAGGCGAGTGGTCGATTTCGGTTTATTGGGGGAATTTTATGAAAGTGTGGTGCATCTGGGTAAAGGAGACCGTAGACAGGGCACTAGTACGACTCGTTCTGGAGCACCGTCCAGTGTTTGCAATCCGCACCAGGTCGTATTAAAGGGAGGTAAAAGCAGTTCAACAGCGGGCGGCTAGGTTTGTTACCGGTGGGTTCGAACACCGTGCAAGTACAAAAGGGGATGCTTCGGAACACAAATGGGAATCCCTGGAGAGAGAAGAATTTGGGGAACCGGAATTTGCAACTGACCGCAGAACCATTCTGCTGCCACCAACGTACATTCCGCTTAAGGACCACGAAGATAAAAAATCTAAGCTCCGCCCGATAAGGTAAGAGAAATTATGGCTCTTGTTGGGGCATATAAACAGTCGTTTTTCCCTCGCTCTCTTTACAAGTGGAACAGGAAAGGAAATGACTGGTAATGGTATAGGGTACTTTTCGCCACGTACCGTACGATGGCTTACGGAGTATTTTTGCAGATTCAGATGTAAATGGGAAAGTTTTGTATGAATAACTGAAGTGAATTAAAATCAAACATTTTTGGAGCACCTCAGATCATCTACTCTTCCGCAAATATTTCAGTCTGTTTATACAGGTAGAAACCTCTCTCAGAACTGTAAAGATGAACCAAAATAAGCAGAGGAAAGGGAAGTAGCCCGACTGTATCGTTTTATAGCGGTTGTTTCACTCGTGGAGAGTCCCTAGCGTTGCAAAAGGCTGCCGAACGGGCCCGTTAACCCAAATGAAAACAAGAAGAGGCTGTGAAAACAGGCGCTCTGTTTACCCAGGGGCTTGGGAGCGCCGTGGCGTGTCCCTGTGTGCGGGCGCTGTCTGCACCCCTTAGTGGGCCGACGCGTAAACCTCGCAAAACTGATTTCCGTAACTCCCGTATTAATTAACATAATGAGGTGTGGGGGCGCAGGACGGGTTGCCGCCTTTCGCTGAGTCGTGCGCCCTTCCTCCGCTTCCAACATTCCGGTGCTCCGACCGGCTGCCAGGGTTGAGTGCCATACACCATCAACAAACTACTCAACGCATTACTAAGTGTAGATATCACTTCCATTGTAATTTTATTCTCCTTAACTTACTGTGCTTCTACCTCTTCACCAGTGCTGCTTCTCTAACAAGCAGCGTCTTGAGTGCGCGGTTGCAAATTCATTTTTTAGTAAGGCTCATCTGAAAGAGTTGTATTAAAAATTATGACAGGAAAAGTATTAGCTGTTAATGACTCACCATGTGCATCAGCAGGGCTATCGAAAATGAGTGTCCGAGAGATACAGAGATCAACCTTCTACGGGATGTATGATTTATACTTCACAAAATAGACATCGTCGACATTCACGAAATGCTCTGAGCAAACCATTAACTTGCACCATGAACCCTGAACGAAAAATAGCGTGCCTCATTGATCACAAAGCTTCGCACCATCAAAATCGAAGGTGAACGTCTTGGGAGCTAGAAACAGTGCAGGAAGTTCAGCTAGATACCCACTCAATCTTTGTACACCATACGAAAAAATGTCTTCCAGTATTTTAATTTTAGTTATTTTCGTCTGCATAAATGATTTTTCATAGAATTTCAGAAGTTTGTATCAGAAATCAGGAATCTACCAACTGAAACGCAACACATGTGACATGTAAACCTACAAGAAACAACCCAACATGTAAAATTTTTATGTTCACAGAGTAATAAATCACTGACAGCAACACAGTACTAACAGCGAAACAAGAGCAGTTACAATACCTTTGTGTGATGTCGCCTACAGCATGAAGTTTTGCGTAATTAAAGTGAAATGAAAAAAGTCTTTAGTGAAACTAACCTCTAAACAGTTCTCATCAAAAAGAATGAAAAGGGGCAATGAAATCAATAAGTGAGGCGAAAAAAACTTGCTATTCCCAAGAAAAACTGCTTTCATCTCCTCTGTAGCCGAAAAATTCAGACTACTGTGGCAGAAAAGATGATGTTTCAAAGAGTAGTGGTGTGGAGAACCGATAGAATTGTCTTAAAAGAGGTGATGAGGCGATGTAAATGTTGCCGAAAGAATACCTGCATTAAAAAAGGCGGAAAAAAGGTAGTCATAGGCAACAGATAGGACATAATAACTACTAATCGAACGACGAAAATGCAAAAATCGTTGAAAGTGAAAAATAAGCACTCTGTCTTCAGGTCACAAGTGGCCCATCGGAACCATTCGACCGCCGTGTCATCCTCAGCTGAGGATGTGGATAGGAGGGGCGTGTGGTCAGCACACCGCTCTCCCGGTCGTTACGATGGTTTTCTTTGACCGGATCCGCTACTATTCGGTCGAGTAGCTCCTCAATTGGCATCACAAGGCTGAATGCACCCTAGAAAGTGGCACCAGCGCATGGTGTTTCATTTTTTTAAAAGAATTGCCAACTATTTTGTGAAATTATTTGTCTAAATGCAAGAAATAACTTTGATTAAAAAAACGTTTTACACCCGTTTGAATGATGTTTGAAATCACGTACAGCAGATGGAGTGCATCAAAAGTTTCTCTGCCTATTTTATTTCTTACTTTTAGAAAACTCATTTTACTGCTTGCATTTTCAAGGCTTGTTCCGAAAGCATGAAATACAAAGTATTTAAATATCGATGGCTAGTCTATAATTATTAAGAGTATTAGGATCGAGAAGAGTCAAGAGAATTTTCAATTTTCGCCGTAATTTGATACATTATTATTTTTTCAGGGTGAAAGAAAGAATTCTACAATTTCTACACCAATGTAACTCTTTATTCAGAAAGTAACTAATCGTTGAAAGGATGAACTTTTTGGCAGTAGCTGGTCGTGAAATATATCAATTCTAGCGCAAATCACTAATTAAGTTTTTCTGATTTCATTACTTTCAACCAATTAAATCTTTCTCTCCTAAAAAAGACCTCTCACTGGTAAATCTGGTATGCCATTTGTCCACTGCCCACTGCCTACGCAAATTCGGAGAAGAATCCGTTCTATGATTTCTACGGAATCTTATTTTTGCTCCACTCAAACATTAGATCAATGAGGCGAGAAAATGGAAATAATTTTTGCATAAATTTTGCAGCTGTACAGAAGAAATTAAGTGAAATTATAATGAAGACACAATGCCAGAAAATTCCTTATTTTTAGTTTCAAATAACTTTGCACAAACTCAAAAGAAATAAATGGCCAGGTATTAATGAAATACCTGATTTTAACCAATGGAAACTCTTGCGGACATCAAGCGAACAGAGAGAGGAAGAAATAAATTCCTGAATTAATTACATATAATACAGGAAGTTCCATCAGATTTGGAAAATAAAGTAATTATTTTACTTTCGAAGAAAGCAATCTCGAATAGACTTGAATATTACCGCAGAAACAGTCTAGTACAACACTTCGTCTTGGACGTGTCTTTTCCTCTGATTTGCCATCTCAGATTCGCCACATTGCCAATCGAAATTTTTGTCTACAAATGTCACTGATGCTGCATTTCAGCGTTCTGTCCGATGCTAAGGGAACAAGCTGTACTGGTAAAGTTAAGGGAAACTATCTGAATAACATCATTTTTATTTTACTTTAATTAGTTTCATAATGTTTATCTTCTAGTATTATTATTCTTAACAACTACTAAAATCATGTATGAGGGTCTTGAATGAACTGTGGATAGCAGAAAGTTGGCCTCGAAAACGTGACCGAATCGCATGGTTGCTCGTTACCTGTACGTTCTGCGTTGTTGTTGAGGTGCTGAAAGCAACGTTTGAACTGCTTAACACGGACTTTACGACAACAGTTACAAACTGTGGTTCAGTTGGATAACAGATAACAGTTCCGCGAGTAATACGGGCAAGACTCTTGGTCTTGCAGTTGGAAAATTATAGTGAGCCGTATCTGCAGCAGGCCGCATAAAAATCTAATTGATACACTGTGAATAAGCAATGCTTAATGTATTTAACTAAATTGACTAAAACTGTTTCCCATTTTGAAACTGGGAATAAGCAGTGCTCTGTGTTATGTAACTAAATGGACAAGGACGGTTTCGCGGCTGCTGTGGAATAGGATATTGTATGTGCAATTGCGCTCCATAATTACGTATGTGTCGCATGTTCACATTGTGCTCATTTTTAGATGAGTAGACCATATTATTAAAATTTCTAGAATGAAAACGAAAGGACAAGAATCGGAATATTAGCCTACCTGAAACGGACAGTTGAAGAATCTAGCTGTGCGGCTGGTCCCAGCGGAGGTTCGAGTTCTCCGTCGGGCATGGGTGTGTGTGTTTGTCCTTAGGATAATTTAGGTTGAGTAGTGTGTTAGCTTAGGGACTGATGACCTTAGCTGTTAAGTCCCATAAGATTTCACACACATTTTGAATTTGAAGAATCTGGAGTCGTCGTAAACAAAATGCAGATGTTAGGTTGTTGTTGTCGCGGAACAATGGTATCCACTCACGAAATGAAACACAGCCAACGCTAAGAATTGTGTAGCAGACTGCTAGGGGAATCAGGCTGTCATATGCTCAAGGTGTACAGTGTGTCCACATGAAAACGTCCTGATTTCCAAATACAGTTTAAAAGAAAGCTATGAATCAAAGATATTTCCGGTGTCTGACATCACGAAAAGTAATCGAAAAAGTTTAGTATAAAAAATTAATGCTCTTCTATATGGGCAGCTTTCGTATCCTGTGGGATGTCTAGAGGATACATCTCTATCCATGAGTGTCCAAACATGTCTGGGCTGAGGGAGGATATTGCATTCACAACTTTTCAGCGGAGATCACCGAGGTCAGGTACAGACGAGGGATACAAAATGATTTTCATATAACCTCACAGTCAGACATCCAGAGAGGGGGTTATGTACGGTGATCGGGGTGGCCACTTGGTTGGCGCGTCGCTGACGAAACGTTCGGTCGAGGAAGTCACGACTGTATTAGCTCCACTACAGTGGTGCACCATCATTCTAGAAGATCACATCTGGCTGAAGGGGAAGATCATGAGTGACAGTAAATTGCTCATCCACGTCCAGATAAACGGTTCCTGTTACCGTTTGGTCGATGAATAAAAATGATCGAATTATGCTATCTGTCGTCAGCACACAGCACACATTCACCTCTTCGTTGTCTGTGACATGTTCCGGAAAACTATCGCTGTTTTCCCAATTCCAGATGCGAATATCGTACCGGTTAACCTTCGCAAGTGTGTGCAAGATTGCTTTGTCAGGGAAAACGATATTTCCTAGATAGCTGAGGCCTTGTTCGAAGCAGTCCAACATCTCAACCGCAAATCGTGGCGAAGTTACAAGTCGTTTCGCTTGAATGCTCACAAAATTTGAACTTTGTAAGTGGCAAAAGACATCGTTTATGCAGGTTGTGAAGTCAGGATGTTTAGCTCTCTGAAATTTCTTTGGATAGCAGGAGGTAATTTCGTTTCTGCGCACCATTCTACACACAGGGCTCTCTCTCTGGATGTATAGGAACTTCCAGAAAAAAAGAAACAAAAGCAATCGTTCAGACGAAATCAACGGAAACTCTTTGAACTGCTTTCCATGGTGCCGTAAACCGAAAGTATCTATATTTTTTTCTTTTTTTATTGTATTTGGAAGTCAGGAAAGTTACAAGTGGACAGCCTATATATTCATTGCTCTGTTTTCTATTTGTAATGATGGAAGGCAGTATGTCTGGACTCTGTTGATTTCGTAACAAAAAAAATTCTTTTTATGCCCTCCAATCTTTATTAATTAATGGACCCCGTTGAATTTATCATTGAATCGTATAGGACAATAATTTTCTGTATTAGTCTGGGTAGAAAATTATTTTTTTCTGTGACTTCGCAAGGGTATACCCACATTTCTACCCGTGCTACAGATCACTAAGTGCTTTTAGGTAATGTCAGATATCTTGAGTATTTATAAACGGCAGCCAAATTTTTATGATAAATGGCTGTCACCGTAAGTGATCGTCAGTATTATTACGATTTGCACCAACAAAGCCCATAACCAAGTTTGCATTCTCTCTCATTTGTTTATTATACTCACACACATGCTAATTATCATTTAGTACAAATCACAAAATAGCGAGGTTGGCGATTTATGCTCAACAAATATCTTTCGTTTCTAGCTGAGTAAAATTGTTGTCCACCATTATATGGAGCGCGCACTAGTCTGTCATCAGTTGTGAGTTACTATTATTAACTGAGAGCTGCGACAGGCACTGTATTCTATTTCGACGGCCGGTAGACAATTTTTCGATTTTTTTTGTTTATATTTTTACAGTCTCCTCATGTTTACCAAGTCAGTGTTTCCTTAAACGTTAATGCATTTGTCCATCCATGAAGCGATATTATTGATCAACGTTTGTGTTATATACACTGCTCTGCAAAAGTTAGGAGAGACAGAGATAAAATGCCACTACATATTAACTACTCACTGGAAATGAAAGAGCGGAGGGTATTGCCAGTGGTCTCCAGTAGTGCATAGTTGGACGTCACGCGGCGTGAGGCCAGCGTGACAGTATTGCCAGATGGGCTGCCATCCAACCTGAGGCAGTTGAAGGAACAGGAATAAAGAGCATGTGTCAATCAGCAAGCAGTTACGGTGCACCGTGGTGGTGTTCAGTCCAACAAGGCCCAGAGGCGACACTTGCATGATTTCGCACGAGGGAAGACCATTGGGAATCTGGAGGAGGGACAAGTGTGACGACTGTAGTTCAAATGACTCTGAGGACTATGAGACTTAACATCTGAGGTCATCAGATAGCTAACTAACCTAAGGACATCACACACATCCATGTCCGATGCAAGATTCGAACCTACGACCGTAGCGGTCGCGCGGTTCCAAACTGAAGCGCCTAGAACCGCTCGGCCACACCGGCAGGCTTGACGACTGGAGCCTAGCAGTCTGGTACTGCTCCCAGTATTGTTACGCGTGCATAGGGAGTGTTCTGTACCACAGACACTGCTGTCCGAAGGAGAGGAAGTGGCCGACCCCAGTCAGCAGCTGACCACTTCATGCAGCCCGGTCAACGAAGACCAAAAATACCGTCTGAGGAAAAATTCATGTCGTCCTAAATTTTTGTACGGTAGTAGGGGGGACTGTCACGAACAACATACTAAAAATTGTGATCTGTAGGGTATGAGTGTGAGAGGTAGGGAGAGTGTGTGTGTAAAGGTCTCTTTCTTTAGATTTCCCTAGAATACCTCGAAAACCGCAGTTACGAGCGGAAATAATTCATTAAATTTCCTAGAGGGAAGGTCCTATTCATTGTTTCTTTAGAGCAAATAGTTCCCGCTTTGGAGGGGATGAAAAAGACGCAACAAAAGAAATACCATCCGAACAGGTCTGGAAAGCCCAACTGTACCGACTGTCCGCTGTGTCATCCTCAGTCCATAGGCGTCACCGAATGCGGATGCGGAGGGGCTTATGGTCAGCACACCGCTCTCCCGGACATCGTAGTTTTCGTGACCGCTGTCACTACTTGTCAGTCAAGTAGCTCCTCAGTTTGCCTCACAAGGGCTGAGTGCATCCTGCTTGTCAACAACACGCGGTAGACCCGGACGGTGACCCATCCACGCGCTAGCGAAGCCGACAGCGCTTAACTTCGGTGATCTGACGGGAACCGGTGTTATCAGTGCGGCGAGACAGTTCGCAGAATATTAAAAATAGAGGTATGAAATAGATGTTTATTGATAATTTTAAACGTGTGTTCCACAAATAAGTGCAGTAGAAAAGTTTTAAGAGATAAATTGTATTCTCCGTTTGCAACAGGGTGGAAAGCTGGGGGTGGAGATTAGATAGATGCATGAGTGAAGGTAGGTTTCCGGATTGAGGTCATGCATTTCCCTCCATCGAAGGTCTGAAAAATGAAGAGCGAGCAGATTGGTTCAAATGGTTCAAATGGCTCTGAGCACTATGGGACTCAACTGCTGTGGTCATAAGTCCCCTAGAACTTAGAACTACTTAAACCTGACTAACCTAAGGACAGCACACAACACCCAGCCATCACGAGGCAGAGAAAATCCCTGACCCCGCCGGGAATCGAACCCGGGAACCCGGGCGTGGCAAGCGAGAGAGCAGATTGGTCTCCATTCTTTCTACCGCAGTACATCACAAAAAGCAACTACGGGGTGTTTCTCGAAGTCAGACAGGCGCTTCCACGGCTCACCTTGTGTGTCATTGGCGATGCAGTTCGCAGCCATGCCAGGGGGGAGGGGGAGCGGGAGGGAGGTGTTTATTTTACACAAAGTGTGTTCACGCCACACTATGAATACGAACATGAGTTGCTTATAGCGCATTCAAATAACTGATTCGCCTCGATGGGCATTGAATCCGTGACCTTAATTGCGAATGCACAATTACGTTCGATCTCTTCCAGGGATGTCAAAGGAGCGAGCATGGGGGAGATGGACGGGGACTGCAAATACGTGGCGCTGTGTGGGAATGTGGGTCAGCCGAGTGCCATACGAGTTAGACCGCGAAATTGCGATAAACACTGTGTCCCGATGGCTCAGTGATTAACGTAACTACCTAGTAAGCAGGAGATCCTGGGTTGGAATCCCAGTCCGGCATTTTCGCTCGTCGCCACTGATTACTCATAAAGTGTCGCTGCATCTGACATCAATACTTCCTCCTTCCCCGTTTCTTTTCTTTTCTCCCCCCCCCCCCCCCCTCCATCTTCAATTTACGTAAGTTATAGCGTTCTTGTGGGAAAGGAGACTTCCTCCATCACAAGGGGTGCTCGCTTTTCAATTAATAAACAGGCTGCATCTCACCAGAATTTTCTGTCCTGTTCTCCTACGTCAATAGACAAAATAGCTTCACAGAGTTAGTGTTTATATAACTGAGTCAGTTTTGGTTTATTAAGTAAATACTTATTTACAGTTGTTGAGTGAGTTTTTGTGTAAAACACATTCCTATAAACAATGGCTAAGAAGTAATTTGTAAGTGTGATGTTGTCAGTGACCTATGTACTGTTGACAGGAAAGGGATCGGATTGGTAAATCTGACAGGTTGCTGCTGTCGTAGGCAGCATATTATAAAGCCATGTAACAATATCGTACTCACTTGCTGGTGTATTAATGAATGAGCAGAATGTTATTGCATTTCTCTCACCGCTCATTGTGTGGTTGCTTCAATGTCCGCCATTCAGGAACTGCTGGCACTGGTAGAACGGCCTGCACTCAGCCACTTACCACACATTCGCAGTTTATCGCACAAGGTGAGTCTCAATAAGTCACCTGGACTTGCACTGATCATGATGCATTGCTTGACTTCTGGAATATATGAAATTTCATAACACCTAGGTGACCTACTTCTGTTAAAGAGGGAGCCCGTTTAAGCTTCTGGGCCTTTTCAGATGTTGGGAGAGCGGAGCCTGGGCTGATGCATTTGAGCCCTCAAGTTGCACAAAGTACTCCAGCCATTGATAGTGGAGAAAAATCGATATTGTCGAATACATACTGACAGCATATTACACTTGGGGCAGCCTATTCAGCGTACCAGACTGTTTGTAAGCATTCCATAAAACAACATTCTGTAAGTGAGAAAACTGAATATATTGATTTCAAAAACTTTCTTCTCATGTGAGATGTGCTATAGGTGTTGTATTCAGTTGCTGAGCAAAACTGACTATTGGTTAGCCCTGTGTTGTGCATGTTAACAGTTTCGTGAAATAAAATTTCAAACTTCATGAAATACTAAATTTTAAATAAAAAAACTGAATCTAATCAATTCCAAAACAAAGTAATTGTGTGTTCAGAGAAAACTGTATAACTAAAACTCAGCACCGAGGTATATTATGAACGTTGCGAGATATGAAGTACAATGTTTGCCTGGAAATATCCAATTGGAAGAAAATACGAGTAACTGTTTGAAATGACCAATACCGTTCACTGAAAATTAATTTGCTGGGTAGCACTACACCTGACAATCCCGACTACACACTGTTTGCTCAAGAATGCAAGGTGTGCTCTGCCCTGAAATAAAAGTGACTTACCTCTTGCTCAGCATGCTGGAGTACTGACGTTCTCGAAAGCAAATACAATCAGCATATGCAGCAGCTAAAGAGAAATAATCTGCTCACTACTAATTTCTTTCTTTTTGCTTATCAGAAACAATCTGTGATTTCGTCTGGCGTAAGATGCAATGCACACACATCAAAATGTCCTAAACTTTACTACAAGTCATGGAGGTGGTTCTTACTCTAAAGAAAACCGTTCTTGAGAAATCAAACTCTGATTATTCCGAAAAAGATATCTCAGCATAAGAAGACTCTAATAATTACAAAATTCTGTCATTACGAAAATTAGAAACATACCTTTAACATTCCTCCTAAATCTTTTTCATCAATATAAAGAACAAGAAAGTTTTACATATCAGTTTCCATTTGCATAATAAAGTATTCTAGATAGCTTCTCGCAGATTCACAGATAGTAGATGTCTTTCTCTGAAAACTCAACTGATCGCTACTAAGCCTCAAATAAAGATGTCTCAGCCGGCCGGGGTGACCGAGCGGTTCTAGGCGCTACAGTCCGGAACCGCGAGACCGCTACGGTCGCAGGTCCGAATCCTGCCTCGGGCATGGATGTGTGTGATGTCCTTAGGTTAGTTAGGTTTAAGTAGTTCTAAGTTCTAGGGGACTGATGACCTCAGAAGTTTAGTCCCATAGTGCTCAGAGCCATTTGAACCAAAGATGTCTCAGCGCTGCACAACTGACTAAGAAATCAACCACAGATAAAACTAAACACAGAGTGAATGATTTTATTCTCTTCTCCTACAGTGCTCTCATTCATCTTTGTTCCAGAACAGTAAAAGGGAATTATTTACAATAGCAAAAACATATGAGAACCTTACAAGTTACAGCTCCAGCTGTTAAGCGTTTCTGTGTCAGCTCTTTTAATAAAGGCAAATAAATACTCATTCAATAAACCGTAAATACCTCCGTTGTATAAACACTAGCTCAGTGAAGTTATTTTATCTGCTCACATGAAGGAACTGGACAGGAAATACTGAGGACGTAGATTCTGTGTGCAAACTGAAAAGCGAGTTGCACTCAAGGTGGAGGAAACTGCTTTTCCCAGAAGGACGCTACGGCTGCAGTACAGGATGACTAATAACTAGTTTCCCCACCAGCACTGTAGAACAGTATGTGGAGATTTATAGACATTCTGCGCATAGGTGTTTCTTGCGGTAGATTATCAGTAATTCATATCTGTATTCCTTGTAGATTTAACGCAATTTTTGGAAAATGAACACTTTCCCACCCCGGCATATCTGCAGAGTACGTCTACAGTGATTCGTAAGATGAGTTGTGGAGTGGTCGGTGTATGTTTGCGAAATATCCTGCAGTTGCTTTTTGTGGCATAGTGCGGTAGAAAGAAGGGGGAATCGCCCAATGTCCTTCAGTTTGCAGACCTATAAAGATGAGAAGTGCATAAACACAATCACCAACCTACCTTTGCCTGTCCTTCCGTCCTCCAACCCCGCCTTTCCACCCTGTTACACTTCAAGAACACAATTTATACCTTAATACAATTCTGTTGCACTTAGGTATGGTACAAACATTTAATATTTGTTCTTACTCCACGTTATTTAACAATATACACTAATCTTACGCATTTTAAAACTATCTTTAATACTCTGCGACCTTTTCCATACCTGCAATGAGGAAACTATTAGTCCTAGAGCAAAAATGAATTGAACCCTTTATACAGGAAATTTAAAGTATTTTAATCTTGCGGTGAGAAGCATTTTCGCTCGTAGCCACGGCTTTCGCGTTAGTCAAAAAGCACATACAAAGTGACCCTTAATCCCCTCCCCCCCGCCCCCCCCCCCCCCCCCCACGCACAACCCCAACCTCATGTTCACACCCCACCGATCAGGATCTTTAGAATGCCATTCGTTCATTCGTTACAATCCCCCCTCCCACTGTCCAAAAATTTGCGATTACACGAATGTTTTCCCCTAATTTTTCTTTGCTGAGTGGAATGATTGTGCAACAAGTAAGAAGAGACTTACATCAAATAACGGGCGCAGTTGCAACCATATGTAACAGGACTGCAAGGCACGCAATCTCGCGCTCTACAGTGGCACGGTGTCTGCATGGGGGTGGTCTCTTTACCCTAGGACCAGCACGTTATGTTCCGTTGACACCTGAACATCTGCGACACCGATTGTGATGACGCCAAAAGCCAAGGGACTGGGCCTACTAGGACAGAGGCCGCGCGCTTTCCTCGGTTGACAGCAGATTCAGTCTGATGGGTTTGCTGGTCCAGATGTTATGGTATGGGGTGACATACTTTTGCAAGGGGGTATTGACATTCAAATCTTTGAACACGGTACACTCACCTGTCAATGTTATATATAAGTGTAAATGTCGTGTGACTAGGACCTCCCGTCGGGTAGATCGTTCGCCCGGTGCAATTCTTCCGATTTGACGCCACTTCGGCGATTTGCTTGTCGATGGCGATGAAATGATGATGATCAGGACAACACAACACCCAGTTCCTGAGCGAGGAAAATCTCCGACCCAGCCGGGAATTGAAGCCGGGCCCTTAGGATTGACATTCTGTCACGCTGACCACACAGCTACCGGGGGCGGACAGTGTTATGTATGAATGACAATGCGCGACTGCACGAAACAGAACAGGTGGAGGATTTCTTGTAACGAAACGATATTTGGTGAATGGACTGACCTGTCCGTTCACACGACTGAAATTGCAGCGAGCACGTGTGGTACGAGTTAAGGAGACGTGGGGAACTGCAAACGTCCTACCACGAGAATTCCTTAGCAACGGTATGGGCAGCATGAGCCCACGTCGCAGGGCACTGCGTGGTACCACACACCTTAGCAAGAACCGTGTCCCGCCTTCTGTGTTGTCCAATGGGCCACCATAAATCGCGATGACTTCAGTGTAATTATTTTCTTTGACTAAAAATGCCATGTCTGTTTGTCTCATTGTATGTTTCTTTCACTTACCTTTTATACTGTACTATACTGTAGCAGTTCTTTCTCCATGTGTGTTTCATGCAGCTATGCTACCTGACATGACACATCATGTGAAAGTTACTTTTTCCCTTATGTTTCGCAGATGAGTGTATCTGTAGGTAGTTAATCTTAATGTCTCGATGTAGTGTGTTGGTCAGATCGATTGCTGTAGCTGGGGCTGGGGTCCCTATTGTTCTTCCTCTTAAGTCTAAATAAGGACTACGGGAAGATGGAAGAAATGGCATTTGGAGATTTGCCAACTATCATTGTTCCCTAGTGGATCATTCAACCGCAGATCTTCTGTCCCAGACGACGAACTGCATTTCTTACAGCAAGTGTTTCGTCACCTAGTAAAGAATTGATTAATAAAAGGAGACAGCAGGGAAAGCGTCTATTCAGAAACTGACACATAAACGAGAGGCAACCTTGTCACAAATTTCGCAACGTATCACTCACAGTAAAGCAGGCAATAGACGAGTAGCGGACTTGCTGTAGGCCAAGTCAAAAGAACAAAAGTTCATACGAACAATGTCTTCAGTATAAAAATCATTCCGTAGAGAGCGAAAATGAATTAACGTTAATTACTACAGCAAAAAAAGCTATCCACGCGTCGCCAATGCGGTCAGAGGAGCACGGGTCGGGCCATAGAGCTTACCCCCCTACACGTTGATTTGCGGCGCCGGTGTCTCGCGGTGTAAACGTATCGACGCAGCACAGACCCATCCATCGTAGTTGCAGCGTGCTTCGTAATTCTAAACACCACGAGCAACTCGCGAATGGTTACCACAAGGTTGCTCCCACGGTAATGGAAGAGAACATTTTGCCACAAAGTGGCGGGAACTGTTGCATGATGAACCGTACGATGTGGACAACACTAATAAGTGCAACGGAATAGGCCGGAGGGGGAAGGAGCTTACGAGCGCTCAAGGCCGAGGCTATCAGCGAGAATAGAGTGGACAGCTACACTCCGTAATCCTTTGAATACTCGACGAGCTACGCTGCGCATCTGAAGTATATGAAAAGGTCTTTGTAGGCAACCTAACAGAAGTTTCAGGTGTAACCGTTCCCGCTGTTCTGTCCGACTGCAGCGGCCGAGTTCTTGCTTCTTAAGTTGGGTGGCCCGAACTGGCGCAGATTCTCATAATGCTGGAAACTTCGTATGTCCCTACCAGCGCGTGGCTTCAACGACGATTTGAAGTAACGGCCAGGAAGCCAAGCTACAACGTTTTCTAACAAACGGTGAACGCCAAAGTTGTCCTGTGCCCTCCAATCGATGATCCTGTGTTAGATAATATCTCGGAAGTGTCTGTGGACCGGGGAAAATTAGTGTGATAGTATTAAATGATTAACTAAGATTGACGACTTGTTAATTAATTAACCGACTGGTATGTGTTTGATATTAATTTACCGTCAATTATACTTGGAGTTTGAACCTGTGATCGGAGTTAAATAATTAATTTTATTTCTCTTCCTTTGTGATGGATACTGGACTGGACGGACGCTGTGGCCGCACCAAATGCGTTTTAAGTGCTTGACAAAAGCTACTGCGTTACAAACACACAATATTTATGTAAATTTTTGTTTCTAAGTTTTCATCGGCGATGAACTGTTTTGATTGATTATATGAATAAATTTATAGAAATTTTGAGTTGGGAAATATTTCTTTTTTCTGTGTTACAGTTGTAATTAAACCACTCTTAGGTAACTGATTCTTTGCAAATGAAACGAATTTTGGCCATGGTATATATAGTCAATTCGACTATTAAACTTAAGTCGACCGTTCCGTACACCGTCTCGGCATAATCTACATTAGTGAAAACATGTGCATTTATTGCGGCCATTTGTACAACGACACTGCTGACCGACCTTATCTTTTGGTACTCGCAATATCTCGCCGTCTTAAGAGTCGAAGCAAACACTTACCTACCGCGAATTTATTGGCGTGGACTCAGTGCAAGAAAAATCAGCACCAAACTACACTCATGTTCATAAACTAAGGATGTGTAGAGTGTGGTGCCACACAACGTGGCACTACATAAAACTGTCGCTAATATCATAGGCACATAGGGAACACACACGATACAGATCTGTAAGTCCACGTTTTTGGTGATAGGTTGAGAAAATCGTCCCGAAAGACATGTGCTACAAAACGCCGCTGTTTCCTGCGCATGTACCGCGACATCAGTGTGGGATATGATCACCATGCACATATACACAGGCCGCACAACGGGTTGGCATACTCTGGATCAGGTGGTCGAGCAGCTGCTGGGGTATAGCCTCCTATTCTTGCACCAGTGCCTGTCGGAGCTTCTGGAGTGCGCTAGGGGTTTGTAGACGCTCAGCGATACGTCGACCTAGAGTATCCCAGATGTGCTCGATAGGGTTTAGGTTTGGAGAACTGGCAGGCCATTCCATTCGCCTGATATCTTCTGTTTCAAGGTACTCCTCCAGTATGCCAGCTCGGAGGGGCCGTCTATTATCATCCTTCAGGAGGAAGATGGGAGCCACTGCACCCCTGTAAAGGCGGACATACTGGTGCAAAATGACGTCCCGATACACCTGACCTGTTGCAGTTCCTCTGTCAAAGATATGCAGGGGTGTACGTGCACCAGTCATAATGCCACCCCACACCATCAAACCACGACCACCATACAGGTCCCTTTCAAGGACATGAAGGGGTTGGTATGTGGTTCCTGGTTCACCTCATGAAAACTTGGCGAGAATCACTGTTCAGACTGTACCTGGACTCGTCCGTGAACATAACCTGGGACCACTGATCCAATGATCATGTAGGTTACTGTGTTGTTGACACCAGGCTTTACGGGCTCTCATGTGCCCGGGGGTCAGTGGAATGCACCTTGCAGGTCTCCAGACGAATAAACAGTGACAGTTCAGTCTTCTGTAGACTGTGTGTCTGGAGACAACTGTTCCAGTGGCTGCAGTAAGGTCCCGAGCAAGGCTACCTGCAGTACTCTGTGGCCCTCTGCGAGCACTGATGGGGAGATATCTGTCTTCTTGTGCTGTTGTACACTGTGGACGTCCCGTACTGTGACGCCTGGAGACATTTCCTGTCTGCTGGAATCGTTGCCATAATCTTGAGGTCACACTTTGTGGCACACAGAGGGCCCGCCCTACGACATGCTGTGTTTGACCAGCCTCCAGTCGCCCTAGTATTCTACCCCTCAGAACGTCATCAATATGTGTTCTTTGGGCCATTTTCAGCACACAGTCACCATTAGTCTGAAAACGTCTGCACACTTACTCGCTACACCGTACTCTGACATGCACAAACACACCTCTGCGTATGTGCACTGCTGGCAGCGCCACCGTGCGACGACCGCAGGTCAAATGCACCGCATGGTCATACCCCAAGGTGATTTAAACCCGCAAACCGCCCATCAGAGCGTTGTTTCACCACGTATCAGCATTATCCCTAATTTATGAACATGAGTGTATATTAAAACAACAAAGGTTATGTGAGTAAATAAACAAAAATAATTACGTGACTTTGTTTTGCCGCTGTGGTAAAATTTCAGTGACTTTCTCTCGTATGTCGGTGCGGAACCTAAGCGGTTGCTTCCTGTTTAGTGTTTCAGGGTGCTGCTCCGGCAGTGCGGCAACAGGATCCCACTCGGTGCGGCGAGGGCGGGACGTGGCATTTTGCCGGCAGTGGCTGCCGACAGCCGTATCCAGGCGACACTCGAGGCACCCTCCCGCCACAGGGCCTGGGCCCAGGAGCAGCTGCCTGCACCCGCTATGAAATATGCAGCGGCGCGACGCCTTGCCGGCAGCCACGGTCGCGTCGCACAATGGACGGCCGACCGGCGCTCATCGGGGATTCCCCAGGCGCGGCGCCCAGCAGCAGGTAGCACCGGCGCCGCTCCGGGCCGGGAATCCCACACACAGCGCTCGCTCTGCTTCCTGATTCCTTTTTCGTAACGCCGAGGAAGGCTCCAGCAGTGACATTTTGCTGAGTCGGTTTGTGTCCCCATTCTATGTAGTGCGTTTCAGCAGAAATACCAAATACACTCACAGAAAAAAATATCCAAACACCGAGAAGGAGTTCTGCGAGATAAATGAAGGTTGGTAGACGTGTTTTTATATATGAAACATGACGGCCACCAAATTTAGTGCCAGTCGCGTAAGAATGGCGCTAGTAGCGCCACTATGAGGACGCAGATCAGGTCTGCTTTAAATACACTCTGTAACGGTAATGAGCATTAGCTACCTTTGAGATTCGATGTGATGAGTTGATGTTAGCCAGGAATTCCTTCAGGTGAAAAAGTCGCCATTATCAACACTTCTTTGAGTTTAAACAGGTCACGTAATAAGGTTATGAGAAGCTGAATGTCCCTTCTGTGGGACTGCAGAAAGACTTGGCAGGAATGCAGCCACTGTACAAGATTGCTGTCAGTGGTGGTCACGGTCGAAAGAAGACAGCTCCAGCCGGCCACATGGCACTACCGAAAGGGAAGACTGTCGTGTTTAGCGTATGCCTCTGGTGCGTCGTACTGCATCTGTAGCAGCAATTGGCACCACAGTGACACAACGAACTGTTACAGATCGGTTGTTTCAAGGAACGCTCCGAGCCAGGCGCCGTGTAGCGTGCATTGCACTGACCCCAAACCACAGCTATTTGCGACTTCAGTGGTGTCAAGCGAGAGCTCATTGGTGGGTAGGGTGGAGGTCTGTTGTGCTCACTGATGAAAGCTGCTGCCGCCTGGGTGCCAGTGATGGCTGCCTGTTGGTTAGAAGGAGACAATTTCAGGGCCAGCCAGCAATCTGTCTGCCTAGTAGACACACTGGACTTACATCTGTAGTTATGGTCTGGGCTGCGGTTTCCTACGACAGCAGGAGCACTCTTGCGGTTATCCACGCACCTTGACTTCAAAGCCGGCAGAAGTGGCCGAGCGGTTCTAGGCGCTACAGTCTGGAACCGCGCTACCGCTACGGTCGCAGGTTCGAATCCTGCCTCGGGCATGGATGTTTGTGATGTCCTTAGGTTAGTTAGGTTTAAGTAGTTGTAAGTTCTAGGGGACTGATGACCGCAGTAGTTAAGTCCCATAGTGCTCAGAGCCATTTCAACCATTTGACTTCAAAGTTGTACGTCACTCTTCTGATTCTACCTGCTGTGTTACCATTAATCGACAGCATTCCAATGGGTGTTTTCCCACAGGATAAGGCTCGTCCACATGCAGCTGTCGTAACCCAACATGCTCTACAGAGTGTCGAGATGTTGCCTTGGGCTGCTCGATCACCAGATCTGTCTCCAATAGAGAATATAAGGCACGTCATCGGACGACAACTCGAGCATCATCCGCAGCCAGCATTAACCGTCCCTGTACTGACTGACCAAGAGCAACAGTCATGGACGGATGTGCACAAGCTGCCATCCAGTACCTGTGCAGCACAATGCATGCGCATTTGCATCCTTGAGTTCCACATTCTGGCTGCTACACCGGTTATTAACGTAGCAACATACCTCATTTTCAATTACTTGTCTCATGCTTACTTCAACCTGCGATCTTGAAACGTTAATCACTTGAATATGTTACCTAGACAACTGTATTCCCGATATTTCTTTACTCTACATTAATTATTCCTTGGTGTTGCGATTTCTTTCCGTCAGTGAATTTCAGCAAAACTATTTCCTGAAACACGACAGTACAGTCGGAAAGATGCCCGTGAAGAGGAATGGAATGCGAAAGCATTGTGAGCCTTGAGTTGGTCCTGAAGGTCATTGTAGGAAAATTAGGAAAGATTGAACGAAGGGTTGACAGACTGGAGGTCCTATATTCTGAAACGCCGTACTAGAAGAGTATTGTTCCGATAAAAGGTAACAACCCATCTTACAATAACTAATAGCCATTGACAGACTAGCAGACACTGTGTGGGACACGTCACGAAGAAAAGAGCAGGCTGTTCGATTCAGATAGGCAAGAGAGGACTTTAATGCGTATTGTGGAGTTGAGCACACCTTGGTAGGCTGTGGTCCCTCTAGAGCAGCCGACTGGGGGCTCTAAGTTCGAGTTTTTGGAAGCACAATCCCACCATCATATTTGAGAGAGCGAGAGATGGAGGCAACACTGTGATCGTCTTGCGGTGATAATTCATGGCGAGCAGTAATAGCAGTATCGATAAGTTAGGCCAATCCCTGATCAGCATTCAGTCCAAGCATTGCAGTTAACTGGTCAGTGTCCATCAGTGCACTGTCGGGTGCATCCGTTTTTGTTTCCAGCACATTCAGCCAAACAGTCACTGTAATCGAACAGTAGGAAAATCGTTAGTTATTTTAGAGCACCAGTTCCGGCTATAGGTGCCTACTTCAGCCTTTCGAGGTAACTTTGCCAGCCGGAAGAATTACTTTATTTGAAGCTCTTGATACGTTTTTGAACTATTTTTAATTTTGTTTATAGTGAGATAGTCAGATGCATTTCTGTATTTTTGCTTTGTTTCAAAAAATTAATGTGTTCATTCAAGTTTTGTTTCTTTTAGCACCTCAAATAGACACATCAAAAACAGTTTTGCATCACCCCAGTAACCGTAGCTCCTGAAGACAGATGTTGACTGTGGCTACTGCATCACAGACACAGTCCCTTCGACTGTTCAGAGGTATCACTAAACCCACCAGAAGATGTAAACAACCATGCATGAGCAGCGCCATTGTGGTGCTGAAAGAATTATCTGAATAGCTTTCTAAACGTTTGATAACACTGCCACTCGTACATCTGTTTTCAGCTGTTTTGGAGATCTGTGTATCTGCAGATGGAACTGGTCGATCTGCAATTTGATGTAGACAAATTATTTTTAGATGAAACAGTCCAAAATCAGTTTAATACTAAAACTTAAGTGTTTGTTTCTATGTTGTTTATCCTGGCAAAATACCCTCCAAGAAAATAAACTGTTAATTCCTGAGAAGGGCTTCGCAGTGAAAAATTAAGCGTTTGTCATAAAATGAAGCAAGTTATGTGCGACTACCACCAATGAACCAAAACAGATACTTAGCCATGATTAATTTCACGTTGAAACTGATCGTGAAGAATGATCGCATGACATGATTAACAATAACACACCTGAAAGAGATCGAAATATTCAAGAGCTTGTGCACAAATTAACCTTTTGTAGAACATAAGAGCAATAGTCACTTGTTATCACCTCAGAAAGTCTCTTATATCTGATTCTAATGCTTGACTTCTGCACACAATGAAATCTCATCACACTGAAGCAACGTCCTAGAAATGCGGCTTGGTTATATTTAAAATTTAAGGGTCACCTAACCATGGGGAAGGTGTAAGAAATTAGGAAAACAAAAATATGAGTGAAGACGGTGAATACAAAACTCTTATTTACTCTAATCCAATCAATAACTGATAACAAAATAGCAAAGAATAATGTTCTTAAAACATAATTCTAGACGCTGTGGGACTTGCATTTTATTGGAAGACTGCAGGAAGAAAACCGAATAAGACTTCTTTAACTAGCCTGCTTGCAAAATCAAGATAAACGAGACAAATATTAAATGCTGGGAATTGAGCACACAAGATGTATAAAAGAATCAGTCAACTGCTGCAGTCTGAGTGATATACCTTCCAAGCACAGCATGTGGGTGCCAATCAGGATTAGATGTGAGCCAGAAAGTGAACAGAACCAAATCAAAGTCCATCCTCTCTGAAATGTCCGCAATTCCCAGACTCCACTTGACGGGGTAACAGTTTGCTACTGAAACGTGATAAACGAGGATGTTCCTTTGCCCACGTAAAAATAGGGAAATGCAACAGAAGCTTCGAATGCAACCCTTACAAAAATACATATTATGATTCATGAGGTTCGTGCTGGTACCAAACCATATCTGGTGGCAGGGTCAGTACTTTGGATTGGACAGTCCATATATTGTTGGGAAATCCACGAATTTCCTCACATGAGTGGAGTGGGTTCGGTAGGTGACTCTTTTTAGTGTGAGAACACAGAGGTAAAATTAATTTCACCGTCAAGTAATCTCAGAGGAATGCTTTGGCGGTCGGCGATACAGCGCCTGTTGCAACGGATTAGCGCCTGGAACTGACCACAGTAAAGTTCGGGAAGCAGGACCTTCCCACGAAAAGTGGGCGCCTCCCCAGAGGCTGCCGTTCCTTGGTTTCGAGACGCAGTGAAGTCCATACACTGCCAAGCAATTCTGACTCACTTCCTTCCTGTGAGAAATCGAATAACAATCCACTCCCAGCAAAAATACCAAGTTCACACAATAAATTATCAGGTAATCGGAACAGAACTGAAACAAAATCGTGAAGCGATATGTGACAGTCATTTTGTAGTCTATTATTTGCTGTATTTTGACTCATTGGACTTCCCTATTATACAAGTTTCCTTTTTCTTTAGAATAATTCGTACCGGACTTCGAAGTTTACCAAAGTTCCGTCCTAAACCAAGCAATGAGGCAACAAAATTCATGGGATATTACCCAATGTAGAGTGGGACCTGTTTTTGCCCGGCGTTGTGCAGCAGCTCGATATGGCATGGATTCAAAAAGTCGTTCTAAGGCCGTGTAGAAGTACTGAGCCATGCCGCCCTTTTAGCCAGCCATAATTGCGGAAGTGTTTCTGGTGCTGGATTTTGTGCGGGAACTGACCTCTCGATTATGTCCCATAAATGTTCGCTGGCATACATCTCGCAGATGGCACGGCGCTTTTGGGAACATGAAGCCTATGACTGGCTGAAGATGGTCTCCAAGTAGCAGAACATAAGCATTTCCAGTCAATGATCTGTTCAGCTTATACAGTGGCTTGTTGACTATTTGAGTCCGTAGCTTCGTGGGTCTGCGCCATACTCGAAAACTACCATCAGCTCTTACCAACTGAAACGGATTTATCCGACCAGGCCCCGATTTTTCAGTCGTCTAGCGTCCAACCGATACCGTTCCTATGCCAGGAGTGGCGTTGCAGGTGATGTACTGTTAGCAAAAGGCACTCGCATCTGTCATCTGCTGCCCTAGCCCGTTAACCCTAAGTTTCGCCGCACTGTCCTAGTGCATACGTCCGTCGTACGTCTCACATCGATTTCTGCAGTTATTTCAGGCAGTGTTGCTTGTCTGTTAGCACTGACAACTCTAAGTAAAGACCGCTGTTCTTGGTGAGACCGTCGGACACTGCGTTGTCTGTGGTGATACGCAATGTCTGAAATCTGGTATTATCGACACTCTCTTGACACTGTGGATCTCGGAATATTAAGTCCATAACGATTTCCGAAATGGGATTGAAACCTGATAGTCAAGGAAAGGCAGGATCCGGTTACGATTGTGGACGGGGCCGTGATCAGTTACTATTGGTTGCCTTTTCCAGTTACACACAATTTATTTTAAACAAGTAATTCCAGACTCAACAACAAATAAAAATACTACACGTTATTATTGAAGGAAAAAACAACTGTGTAAATAACAGTGTTTTCAGTGAGTTACAATTAAGCAAAACACCATTAAATACAGATCTAGCAAATAACGTTTTAAAAGCAAGCCACTGTGATCTGGGCAGAAGGCCTTACACGCCAAGAATGGCAATAAATCAAAAACTGGTTAAGAACTCGCTGCAATTTACAACTTATAGGCATCGAAATATTAAAGGTAGGTCGCCTCAAACACAGCAGAAGGCATCAGACGCCAGGCAAAAATACAACTATCAAATTAGAATTTTAAGGCAAATGACCACAATCACAGCTAAGGCTGTACACGCTAGGAACGGCAATAATATAAAAATTTTGAAACCTGCTGTAAAACAGCAATTACAATAGCTGAGGTCAATTAAAACAACAAGCAATTGATCACCAAACGGGAGAAATAAGATTATGGGAAACTTTGTAACACAACCCTTAACATCCACTGAACACTACACTGCTATATTTATTCCAGAAGGCGACCAGAACTATTAACTAGACTTATATAACCTTTAATGTAGGCATTACAAGGGATTGTAATAAATAATACAACAATAAAACACTAGGATCAGTACATAAGTTCCTTAAAGGGTACTGAGGCAGATTATACCCGCAGAAGGCGTGGGCTGAAGGAGCGTTACACTGAACTACTGGCCATCAGATCTCCTTTTAGAACACACGTGTCTGACAAGAACCAAGAGGCCACAGACGGTGCTCCAGGAATCGACCTCTGAGAAGGTCCAGCAACAGACACTTTCTCGAGCGATGAGATGGTCACAAGATGGTAACTCAGACTAGTGGCAGTCTAACGAATGACTAATGATAATCTTGCTGAAGCTACCTAAAGTCCGATAAACCAAATGCAACGATAGAACATTACGCCAAAGCCGGAACCGGCAGTCTGCACTACGTCCCCAGAATACTGTGCTTAGAGCGCCCGGAACGAGAAAGGAATCACTACCACCAGAGTAATCACCAACCGGCCCCCAGGGCAGATAACTGGTGCGTTAGCGGCCACCAGGCAAGAAAAATTACCGCTGGTTGAACTTAAAAAATTGTAACAAATCGAACCCAGTAAGTAGTAATAAGAAGTCGAGGAAAGCTAATCAGATCCGCCTTCCACAAGCACCCCACTCGCTGCTCTTCGCCTCGGCTACACTACGAGCAGCAACACGAAGCCAAGTCATTGGAGTATCCCAGGATATCACAATGGTGGAGGTTTCTCTACATGGATTTGAAATGCTCTCATCTTAAAGCTTGCTGGATCCGGTCGTGCACCCTCGTGACCACAGCCCTTCCACCCGGCAATCTAAGCATGCCGCCAGCAGTCCCTGCATGTTCTCGCACTGCGCGGACCTCGCTCCTCCTGAGTCCCCAACCGAACTGGCACACTCACACGACCCAGAAAAACAACGAAGTCGACCCAAAGATAGGGCTACAGTTACTACATATCGATAACCGCCGCTGGTGCGACTAGCGGACAGGCAACGCTTGCGAAACCGAGTGGCGTCAGTCAACACGAGAAGAAGACAAACAACCGAAACCATGACAACCAAACGATACCGTCTGGCCTCCAACAGAGGGCGGAAACCTAGAGACAGCACCAACGCGCTGCACTGTGCGGCAGGTCCCGTTGAAGGTTCTAGTCCTCCCTCGGGCATGGGTGTGTGTGTTTGTCCTTAGGATAATTTAGGTTAAGTAGTGTGTAAGCTCAGGGACTGATGACCTTAGCAGTTAAGTCCCATAAGATTTCACATACATTTCAACACACAGCACCAACCCGAGCCGCAGCACGGTTCAGGAATGTCCCACGTGTCTAGCTCCAAATACTATTGCGCGTTCAAGGACTGTTAATTCCCGTCGTGAGACGATAATCACGTCGGAAACTTTCTCACATGAATATACTGAGTGCAAATGACAGCTATGCCGATGCACTGCCCTTTTGACCTTGTATACAAGATACTATCGCCATCTGTATACGTGCATACCGCTATCGCATGACTTTTGTCACCTCAGTATATTCTGCTGGCTATTTGCTCTTTGCGTAGCCGTTTTCACGCACCACTAGTGTAAAATAACAGAAACGTCATGTTTTTAGAGTCAATGAAAAAATATTTCTCTTTAATAAGCATGGCATCCAGTCTATGTAGCATTTAATATAGCTTTTCCCTCGGTTTACCTTATGTATTTCAGCAAACGTTCCCACAATTTCGCTTGTAAATGAACACAAAGAGAAACATTCTGCTGTAGACAGCGAGTCGCAGAACAAGAGAACGAGTATTTATTCGCTTCCACAACACGTGGAGCAGCATGTCGGCAACAGGGAGTGAGCAAACAACAGCAGGCCGGAGACAAGTCCTCCTTCGCCAAGACACATCACGTCATGTCACGTGTCCCGTGGTTTTCACAGCGTGATAAAGCTGCCTGCAACGCAAAAGCAAGCCAGCGTGAATTTATTCTAAACGCTTTAAGCAAACGCACAAACTGCTCTCTCAATGATGGACTATGCTGAGAGCTTGGATTATGTGTGGTGATAGGCTAGATTTCTCATAGCAAATACCACTGCGTTGAGCTTCATTCACTGACTTGCGGTACTTCGCAGTGTTTATTCTCTGTGTCATCTCAGCCAGCAAGACGTTTGTTGTTGTGCATCGAATGCTCAACTTGTACTGAACTTGGAACTAGTGTTTTTGTTCACAAGAATGAACGGAAGCATTTTCCAAAAGGTTTCTACCAGAACCGAAATAAAACACGTTAATCATAATAATATGTATGTCCGAGTGTATTGCTGCGTCCGTGAAGGCAAAGATCTCAGAATGAAACTTGTGAAATATACACCATGATCAATCACGTGCATTTCAACTACTGATAAGAGCAGCCCTAAATGTTCACAAAGAGCTGCTCCGAATTGGATGAAGTTCTGTGTAAAGAGAACATGTAGTGTTATCCCTTTCCAACAGCAAGCGATATGTTAGTTGCTGTAGTCGCAGAACAAGAGTACGAGTATTTATTCGATTCCAGAACACGCGGAGTGGCATGTCGGCAACAGCATGCATAAGCTGTCAAAAGTACACACATGTATTGGACAGCGACAACACGGTGAGGAAAGGACACTTTCTGAATTTAGTTGTGAGATTTAATTGTTGCTAACTAGAGGCGCAGACCTCTTTGTACTGGCAAGCAACTAAATTCACAATGACACTGGTCAAATGACAATAAAACACATTCAAAATACGTTGTATCACAAAGCTTGAGAAAAGGTGAATCAAAATAATAGTGAATAAATAAAATGAACATACCCGTATAAACACACTCATGGGCACAATTGCAAATCACTATTCAAGTAACGTCACATGCCTTTCTCTTTTGTTTCTTTGTAGTTTTCTTGGGTCATCTGACTGGTTTGGTGCATCTCGCCACTAATTCTTCTCCTGTGCCAACTTCTTCACCTCATTCTAACAAATGAACCCAACGTCCTCAGTTATGTTTTGGATACAGTCCAGTCTCCGTTTTCCCCTACAGTTCTTACCCTCTACAGCTCTCTCAAGTAAAATGCAAATTATTCTTGATCTCTTAACACATGTCATATCTTTCTGACCTTTCTCCTTATCATTCACCATATATTCCTCCCCTCATCGATTCTGTGGCGAACTTTATTGTTTCATATGTCATCAGTTCACCCAATTATCAACATCCTTTTCTAACACCACGTCTCAAATGCTTTGATTCTCATCTTTTCTAGTTTACCACACTTTATGATCGCCTTCAGTACACTCCTATGCTTGAACGTACACTCTTAGAAATCTGTACCTCAAATAAAGGCCCACATTTGATACTAGTAGACTTCTTTTGGCAAGGAATGCCCTCTTTGCACGTATTAGCCTGATTTTTTGTGTAGGGCTTGCTGCGTTCGTCACGTGTTTGTTTTCATTGGAGGTATAAGAATTACTTCATTTCGTCTACTCTGAAGCCTCCAGATTTGATGCTTGATTTATGGTTTGCCTCATTTCTGCTACTCTTCATCACGTTCGTCTTACTTCGGTGTACCCTCAGTCCGTAATGTGTGTTCATTAGACTAGTCATTCCATTTAACGGGTCTTTCGGCTTTTCTTCACTTTCACATAGGATAGCAGTGTTATCAGTGAATCGTATCACTGATATCTTTTCATCTAGAATTTTAATTCCACTTCGAAAGGAGTTTTTTTTATTTCCCTTGTTTCTTAGACGTATAAATGACAGCGTAGGTGGAAGACTGCATCCCTGGCTTACCACTTTTTATTCCGAGCGCTTCGTTCTTGGTCCCCCATTCATATTATAATGAGCCTAGCGTTTTTAAAACCTTCCAAGCCTAGGCTGGAAAGTATGCGTGGATAACTGATAAATTTGTACTACTGTTTTAAATTTTTAAATCTATAGAATAGTCAACCACACTATCAGCTAATTTTTTTATAATTTTATTATTATTTTAAGTAAACAGGTTTTGGAGAAAATTAAATAAAAGAAAAGAAAAGTAAGTTTAAACTTCTATATTTATTTTAAAATTCGTCAGTGTAAAATAAAACGTATAACACATGCTAAGTCTGTCTCAAAGCTGGTGCCTTATTTACTGTTGCGAATTAATTATGAAAAGTTATACTCAGAGGGGGTTCAATTAACATAAAACGTGATTGTCTAAGAATAGGAAAAGAAGAATAAGTAGCAGAATGGGATACCGCATTCAAACAAGCACACGAAGATAGTTCAAGGGTACACAAAAAAGAAACTGAACCATCACCAATCCATTCTATTTAAGGAAAGGAATTCCGCTCCTGGCGTAGTCGTGTTCCATTGGGTAACCACAGACTGGTATTGGGAGTTTAGACAAAGATCACATGTTTCGATACAGTCACAATCTTACCAAAATGCTCTATGTAAATCTTTCTAGAAATTGTGAAATAGGAAAACTGCTCGCAATAGCTATTAATTAATTTGTAATGCGAGAAATATTATGCAAAAGAGTAGCTGATAGCTTGTTTTATTACTACAGCACATGTTCCACGTCCACAAGTATTTTTACAGAAAATATGAAATTCCACAACGATTTTAATGACGAAACAAATCCAAACACATTAGTTACAGAGGAAACTTCCGAACAAACTACATACTACAAAGCACGCACCACGTGGGTTGAACACAAAGAGAAATTATTAATTTCAAGAATTTGAACGATAGAAAACACTTATGCACACATTTACACTAAAGAGCGATTATTTTAATCAGAATTACGTCTCATGACAACGTGCTTCCACTTTCCTTTATTGGAGTGGAAACAAAGCAACTACCGCAATACACTTCGAAACCAATACTGAAATAGCACTGCATCCCCTTTCACACCAGAAGGGAAGGAGATGCCAATATCTTAAGACATCAGATACACTACGTAAAGGAGGCGGATGTGTGTTTCATAGGAAACTCTGTATGATAAGATAAAATTTGTTTGAAAGTGTTTTATGACAAATTGTTCTTGTTTATATGTGAATATAACATATTCCACTGCTCAGTTTCCTCCCAGATAAATTTAGAAATACCACAGTAAATTAAGAGGTGCAAATGTACGACGTAAATAACAATAAATCGAGCAACATAGCATGAAAGGAATCTAACAGAGACCTTTCATCATTGTTCTCTCTTGGGCCTTGTATGTAGTTTACAAAGTAAATCACTTAAAAGTTGTACAGCAAACATTGATGTGTGATTTTCACAGAAAGGATTGACAGTTAGGTGCTCCCATTGTTAGCCAATAAACAGATTGTAATAATACTTCGAAAGTGAATTTTTGTGCAAACATATATATATATATATATTTTTAAATGGAATAATGTCTATCGACATCAACAGACTAACAGTAAAGTATATTAGAATGTCAGAGGTGTCTGATGCAGGATTCTAGAGCGTGTCATTTACAAGACATCATATTTTGAAAAATTTCCGCACCGACATTTGGTTGTGCTATTCAGCCTGCGTACTTGCTAGGTATAATGTTGTAATATTTATTTACAGTGTGCTTGTGTGTTCCTCGAGTGCACTGCGACTTGCTATTCAGTTACTGCGTGACAGTCCAAGCAGCAGGTCTTGAGTGAATAATAGGGTTTACCAGTGCAGAAAAAACTGACATGCTCATGGTGTATGGAGAGTTTAGCAAAATGCAGTTCGTTCTTGTACGGTATATGCAGCAAGATATTCCTATAGACCTCAACCATCTCAGCAATTACTTATCAAGTTCTTCAATCAGTTGCGTAAAGATGGCAGTGTAACACCTGGACAACGTACCAGAAGGGAACAAGTGACGACATAAGAGAGGGAAACTAATGTTCTTGCTGCTGTTGCAGTTGATCCGCATGTTAGCTCCCGCGCAGTCTCACGAGGAAGTGGCATGAATCAGGCAAGTGTCCGCATTCTCCATCGACATAGCTTCCGTCCCTATCACATCTTCCTCCATCAAGAGCTACATGGAAACGATTATAATAATCCTGTTAACTTCTGCACATGGGCATTAAGACAGGATACTCTAGATGTTTCATGTATCTCGTTTAGTGATGAAGCCATGTTTACCAATCATGGCCAGATAAACCGCCGAAACATGCAGTGTTGGTCCGTTGACAATTCCCGTTGGTTTGCTCAGGCGGAACGTCAGCGTCTATGGAGTGTAAACGTGTGGCGTAGGATAATGAACCATCAGCTCATAGGGCCGTTTTTCGTAGACGGAGCACTAAACTCACACAAGTATCGCAGCCTCCTTACAGACCATCTTCCACGGATGCTACACGACAGTCCTCTACAGATTAGGAGGAACCTGTGGTACCAGCGTGATGGCTGCCCAGCCCATAGTACTCGAAGTACTATAGTAAGTTTTGAAGAACTGTTTGCAGATCGTTAGATTGGAGGCAGAGGACCTGTACCTTGGACGGCCTGGTCTCCTGATTTGACGTCTGTCGACTTTTCCCAGTGGGGAAGCTGAAAGACGCTGTCTACAAGGACATACCAACTACATGTGGTTCAAATGGCTCTGACCACTATGGGACTTAACATCTGAGGTCATCAGTCCCCTAGAACTTAGAACTACTTAAACCTAACTAACCTAAGGACATCACACACATCCATGTCCGAGGCAGGATTCGAACCTGCGACCGTAGCGGTCGCGTGGTTCCAGACTGAAGCGCCTAGAACCGCTCGGCCACAGCAACCGGCGTACCAACTACATCCAACGATATGTAACAGCGCATTACCGCAGCCTGCTCGCACATCTCCGCTGAAATGTGTGTGCAACAATCGTTCCATACTAGACTGGAAGCGTGTATTGCCGCTCATTTTGAACACAAACTGTTATGGTCAGTTGTCTTGTTATTGGTGAGAATTCAAGTAACTAGTATAGGCAGTTATGTTTTTCTTTAGTATCTGCTGCTACATATCTTGTACAAATGTTAGTACGAGGACTTTTCAAAATACATCCCGCGCTAGAATCTCGCAATAAACACCACTGACATTCTAATTTACCCCTTTTTCAATTTGTTGTTGTCAATAAACATTGTTCGATTTAAAAAGGTGTATCTTTGCATAAAAATACACTTTCTAACTATTATTACAGTCTGTTTACTGGCTAACAATAGAGCCCCTGACTATCAATCCGTCATCAGTAGCACTTTTCATTTCCGCAATATTTGTGGTGCAAATTTTAGATGGTTCACGCTGTGTAGCACCCATCGTTCCGTGTAGCTTTCTTCTATTTTTCACAAAATTTCGAGCATATTGAACGTGTCTTGATTTTTCTTAAATCTTGTTTGCACAATCAAGCGTGTTCGGATTGCGTTTATTGTGCCTTTGGCTTTCCTAAAGCCAAACCGATCGTCATCTATCGAGTCCCCAATTTTCCTATCCATTCTTATATGCTTCATTCTTGTGAGCAACATCAGTATATATGTTAAGTTGACTGTGTGATATTTCTGTCAGTTACATGCCCTTGCTATTTTTAGGGTTGTGTGGACTGCATTTTTTCGAAAGTCTCATGCTATGTCTCCAGTCTCATAAATTCTGCACACCAACTTGTCCTTTGGCTGTCACCTTGACCAATGATTTTAGAAATTTTGATGGAGTGTTGTCTATCCATTCTGCCTTATACTGATGTCAGGACTTCCAAAGCTCTTTTAAATTCTGCCCATTATATTGGATTTCATAGGCCTTTCAAATCAACTCCCATTTCTTCTTTTATCATAGCTGACAATACCTCTCGCCCATAGCGGTCTTCAGTGCTCACTTCTCATCCTTCCTCTCTTTCCTCTGTACTTCCTCGTGGAATCCCTTTTGCACTCTTAATGTTGACCCGACACCTTTTGCTTTATTTTGACTCTTCTAAATGCCGAATCTGTCCCTCGACAGTTTCTGTGTCGCATCGCTTTTCCTGCACCTATTTCGCCTTGGCTTTTCTGAACTTCCTGTTTATTTTACTCCTACGCGACTTATAGTGCTTCCTGACTTTTCTTGCATACACTGAGGTGACAAAAGTCATGAGATACGTCCTAATATCGTATCAGACCTCCTTTTGCCTGGAGTAGTGCAACAACTCGACGCAGCATGGGTCGTCAGCAAAAAATACATAAGGCACTGGCGTTTTGTTTATGTCTGAAATGTCTTCCGGAATCTCCAAGTTATTAGACAGTTTTCGATTATAGAGTACTGATTGTTGAAATACCGTTGAGTCAGCACATTTACCATACGTTCCCACATCTACAGCGACAGATTTATAGTTTGCATCACAAACAGCCATTAATACAATAGAGAAATATTTCTTGTAGTTGTAAAACATTGATGCACTGTTTGCTGGTTTCACCAGTCGCACATGGTTTCCATCGACGGCGCCGAGACAGTTTGGGAAATTGGCCTTAGTTTGAAAATCTTTTGCTATCTGCATCCAGTCGTTTTTAGTCGGTTCTGACAAACATTCATCTTTTAAGATAATCCAAATTGATGAACATGCTCTTCTTACAATTTCTCTGATTGTTGTTACTCGAAGTCGGAAAGCATGATGCAAATCAACGAACGAATTTCCAGTTGCCAGATATCTGAAAGGGAGAAATTACTAAATTATCTCATACTTTTGCGAGATAGATTAGTTTTAAGGCAACCTTTTTTGAACAAAACGTCTTGAAATATTTTTCTAAGATAATGAAATCAACAGAATTGTTCCAATGATTTTCTTTAAGTTAACGTATGTCCCATCGGTTCCTATCACATATGGTATGTGGAAACTCATCTAGCATATCACTACTTGTAGCTTCCCTTTACAAAGAATGGACATTATTGGGAGCTAACATTTCATTTTTGCAGGTATATCGGTTACAGAAGAAATGGTGTAACATTAAAGATTCATACAGCTGCGAGAAAGACGCCTTATCTGTATTTTAATCTCCTATCATTTCTGAATATTACCAATCCACCGTCTCGTACACATAGCAGCGTGCCACTGAGAATGCTGAGAATCATGCCGCAGCAGGAAGTGAAGTTTCAAGTGGACCATACCAGGCTAGGGTTCTCGGTAAGAAAAGGAAAGCAGAAGACGAAACTGGAAGACACCTAATCGATGTTCTGAAAAAATCTGCAGAAGCCAGGCAGCAACTGGACACACAAATGATGACAGATGAAAACAGGTTGTTTTTAGTTATCTTTGGTCAGCGACTTCAAAAAAATACCTCATGCAAATATCTGAAGTTGTCTGTAAAACGACGAATCTTAAGTACTGTATTGTTGAAGAAGCTCAACCGCATCCTAGCTGTCCAAACACATTTTCGTACGAACATTATCCAGAGCAAATTTTTCACCATCGTTAATCACCAGCCGGATATTGCTCACAACACGAACCTCTATCTACATTGTTATCTTGTGATGGAACAGGATATTATTAGGAAACGTATCCCACACAGAGTCTAGTTCTTCTTCACACAATAATAATTCGCCACAATCTCCACCAGAAACCACCGATGACGGCAGTATTGATGTCCATGTTACATCTCCACTACTTACATGTTTCGGTGAACCATCAAGTTAATTTTACTTAGTACGTAATGTAACATTAATAATTTCATTATTGGTAAAAGTTTTCTTTAATAAACCTTACCTTAATGCTATTAGCAATTTCTCCTCATTTCCTACGCATTGTCGCATTGCTGTGTCTGTACCTCTTATGTTGTCTCCAATTTTCTTTAATGTTTCATCAAAAGTTTTTATAGACATTCTAGTGAAATTGAAGAATTTATCTTCATGTTCAAGGAGTTCACAAAAAAAAGTAACAAACATTCCGTTTGTAGACGGGATTGCCAAATAGGATGCACCGAGTATCTTTTCTTCTTTCGTTTCGCCTGACGATGCCAGAGGTACACAGCCGTTGCTATCTCTTTAATCTCCATCGTGCGACTGAGCTGCCGACTGCCAGCCGTGGCCGCCAGCACCAATCCTGGTCGCAGTAGCTGCGGCACCGGCCAGCCGCTGGTCGTGGCCGTGGCCGTGGCCGCACTAGTGCGCTATTGTCCTAAGAGGGAAGACCACAGTTTTCTGCGAATGGCGCATCGTACTACACCTCCAACTGCAATTTGAGCAGCAGTTGGAACCACAGTGACATATCGGTTATAAATATGTTACTTCAAGGACAGATGCGAGACAGATACCCTGCTTTCTCCGACCCCAAACCACCGCCATTTGTGACTTCGGCGGCGTCAAGCAAGAGCTCGGGTAGGGTGGACATCTGTTGTGTTTTGTGATGAAAGCTGGTTCCGCCTCGGTGCCAGTGATGGCGTGTGTTGGTTGGATGGAGGATAGTTTAGGGCCTGCGACCAACCTGTCGGTGTGCTAGACACACTGGACCTGCATTTACAGTTATGGTCTGGGGTAACAGCAGGAGCACTCTCGTGGTTATACCACGCACCCTGACTGCAAAAATGTACATCCATCTGGCGATTTGATCTGTCGAGCTGCGGTTCACGAACAGTATTCCACTGGGTGTTTTCCGACAGGATAACGCTCGCCCACATATCGCTGTTGTAACCTAATGAGCTCTACAGAGTGTCGACATGTTGCTTTGGCTTGCTCGATCACAAGATCTGTCTCCAATCGAGCATGTAAAGGACATCCTCGAACGACAACTCCAGCATCGTGCGCAAACACCATTAACTGTCCCTGTACTGACCGACCAAGTCCAACAGCGTGAAACTCCATTCCACAAACTGATATCTGGCACCTACACAACACAGCGCACATACGTTTTCATACCTGCATTCAGCGTGCTGGCGGTTACGCCTGTTGTAAATGTAGCAGCATTTCACATTTTCAGCAGCTTATCTCACGGTTACATAACCTGTGATCATGCAGTGTTACCTAGACAAAAGTATTCCCGAAATTTAATTATGCTACATTAATTTTTTTTAGTGTTGCGATTTTTTCCAACAATGTAGTTAATCATGTTTGCTATTCTACAGATCTGTCCGAGGCAATACCGTAGCCAATTTTTCATTTTGAGGGATTGCTGCTTTGTGTATATATAAAACTGCCTATTAGGTTTCACCATAAGTGTCAATGAGCTCTCCAGACTGCTAGTGGGTGCCGAGTTGATTTTACTCATTGTTTTTGTACTTCGACTCAGCATGAAAGATTTCATTATGTGTGTCATTAAGCCTCTGGAGAGATTTATGTCCTAGATTGTTCCTAGTTTTATGGAACTAGAAGTTAAGTAGACCAACTAGCTTGATACTATGTTATATAGCTATCTGAGTGTGAACTTACTTATATTGATACTACTAGCAATCGCGCAGAAAATAGAAATACATGAACGGGTAAAGCTCCAAACCCGCTACATTCGTGAGAGTTACACCAATTTGCTTACCACATAGAAGTATACCTGGAGCAGGCGCGGATCCAGGATTCACATCTGGAGGAGGTCAGAAGCTGTTACCGTCTGCCCTACCCTTTACCCTGCTCCCACAGAAATCGGTCCAGCGTTGGGTTGGATGAAGGGATCACCGTTTGTTCCTATTTCACTCATCCACCAGCACCAACCACCCCACTAATTATAATTTGTAGTAGTCAACCCCAATTTGCTAACGATCTTGCCTCGATGAATACATCGATTCTCGTCAGTTCACCGAAGTTAAGCAACGTCAGGCGTGGCCAGTACTCGGATAGGTAACTCCTGGGTACGCTACTCGATGTTGATTCCTTTCCATTTGACTTTACGGCAAAGGATGACGGCCCAAAGTCAATGATCATCATTCTTTGTGTCAATGTCCTGGATTAAGTTTCTAACCTGTCTGCAGTATGTCATGAATGATGGCATGTGACATTGTTGACGCTGACCCTTTCATCGAATGGAGAAATTAAGTTCAGTGATCCCTTGCTGCTGTAACACAGGAGTAGGCTATGTGCCGGCACCGTGTTGTACCCTCTCCCTTCTGTCATCATCATTCAACAAAAAGCTGCCTACACACTGCACAAACTTACTACAGTCCCTACACTTCGCAGATACACTTACACACACGTCTCACATTCCACGAAGGAAAGATGCCAGTGTGCACAAAGGACAGGAGAAACCTTGCCAATTAGGCACTTGAACCTACTCTGTGGGATTTCCCATATGTCGCAAATGACTTCGATTTTAATAATCACAGTATAATATATAAATTATTTAATTATAATTACTTGCTGCGTCAGTGCTTAGTAAATCACTTTAACATAAATTCTAAAACATCGCCCTTCTTAAGAACACGTCATTTTAAAATCATTTACGAAGCTCATGTGCCATGCAGTTGATTTAAGAACAATAACAGCAACACTAATCACGACGTTGATGTCATAATCTACTCAATACAAAATCTAAGTTTTCACTCCGTATTAACAGTAATTCATATTATGTAGACAGTGGCTATGCGACCGTGTAAGTTGACAGATGCTGTTCCTTTAAGCAGTTCCCATTTGCGTTTGGGAAGTCAGCCTTTTTGTCGTTGATTTCCTGGTGGAGAGTCTTTCCCTTTTTCTATTCCCTTACTCACCATCTTGTGATTTTGCTAGTTCTACCCACGCTCTCACGGACCGTGTCGGGCTTGTTGTCGACAGCTGGTAGTTCAGTTTGTGAATGAATGCGTTTACCTGGCTGGATATTTTTCTGCAATCGGTCAGGCTGTATGCGAATCTACAGTGGCAGTCCCTCAAGGGGGGACGTACATGAAAACGACCAAAATTGTGAAAAAAAATTTATTGGTTCTTCATTTACCATATGGTACTGAAATTTCAATTCCTGAATATTGCGATCGAATTCCACCTCTAAGTGTGATAAAAATAATAGTCACAAAAGCTTGCATTGTGCCACGCCCATTTCTTATTCTGTATTTCCTATTATTATTTATTACTGCGATGTTTTCTTCTAGTTTTGTACAATCACTATGCAGGGAATGATTGTGTAGGACATCAAGAAGGCTGTAGAATATCGTCACTGCCACTGATTTTGTATTCCTTGATTTATGGTGTTTGTTTACAGGAGGTTTCAAAGGAGTAAAGTTCACAAAAGTTGTATGTAGAGCTACTACTGCAATCTCCAGCATGTCTCGTTACAGTAAGGTGTAGCTATTACGCTTTAATAATCTTGGCAGACTACGAACTACACAGAGGCTACTATTTGAGCCACGAGCTTTCACACAGTCAACTTTGAACGAAATCGATAAGAGGAGAATTGCTGCAAATGACATTGTTGCTACTCAGTTTTAAAATCAGATTAACAAAAAAAGGGAAGCAAAGAAGAGACTCCGTAAGGAGTTTACCCACAGAAGGTGAAGCATTGACTCGGGTTGCCTGAAACTCACATTTTGGAAAATTTATGTACCTTTTCCTTACTAACCACTGACGTTAGCGTACTTAAATTTAGCAGGCAACTAATCAGTACTATAATGAGGTAAATTGTGGAAGGACTTTTCATTTAATACAATAGTACGGCAATTGTGTAAGAGAAAAGCCCTCAAAATTTGATACATTTTTATAGATATCTGGAGAGCTGTACAAATCCAGGAAAAGAAGATATCAAAATTATGTTCCACAGACATTTGTAACAATGATATGTCAAATTCTGTGCAAAATTGCATTAATTTTGATCTGATAGATCTGTCGAAAAAGGAAGTTTCTACTCACCTTGTTAAAAGAATTCAGTTGTTTATAATTAAAAAATAATAATGGCCAGAAGCATGAAAACTTATGTGTGTATGCATATAACATTTCTTAGCAACTATGCCTTTGGGCTTCATAAGATTTTTTTCAAAGTATTACAATTACGCATACGTTGCCCCTCAAAGCGCGCGTCTGAAAAGTAAAAACAGTTAAAAATAGTTCGTAATTTTACATAAATACTTAACGCTTTTGAGACTTCGTTTTCGTGCTCTTTTGTCTCCAAATAACACGAGAAAACTTAAAACTCATATATGTAAAAATATATTATTCCGACCTACATCACTTCCCGGCCTAGGATGAGCGCCTCACCCGGAGAAAGGAAAGGGCTGTTTACATTTTCGTGGCCACCTCTCTTAGTGAGCCAGAAACCAGTCAGCTGCATTTGCGAGCACACGTCTCACGGCCCTCGTCTTTCGGGCTGCATCGATACAGCTCGGACCTTAGGTAACCGCTTGTCCTCAGGGACCCTGAGACAGGCGGGCTGACCGAGGGATTTCACCCACGTCATATCCCAGGACGTGAGCCCACTGGCGACCCACAGTCCACTGCAGGATAAAGTACACTCATCTGCACCACACGACGGAGACAGCACTGCTCCCGCTTTCCGGAGTGCATTACCCCCTTGAGAAAGCAGTGTGTGTGTGTGTGTGTGTGTGTGTGTGTGTTTGTGTGTGTGTGTGTGTGTGTTCGAGCCAAGTGTACCTCACTGTGAAAGTTTTTTGTGTTTTGTTCTGTCTTTAGATTTTGCTTATATTATTTTCATGATCTGCTTGACGAATTGATCGATTGTTCGCCCTTTTGTTAAGATTATAACGGAAAAAGAATAGTTCTTCAACTAGAAAAGTAACTCTCTTCTAAAGCCCAAGGCCACAAACAGTTTCGACAATACGGCATTTCGTTTTGAAGAAGACTATCCTCTGGGTTATTGTACAGCACACTCTCTAAATAATTGGGTTAATTAAAGATAGGAACTCCATGAGGCTTGACATAACACAAACTTTTGGATTTATTAACTTACCTTATTAATTTTATATGCGAAGCGAAGGCATATTGTTGCGTTCGCTAAAACCTACACTTCATTTCGTCGATAACCCACACGCACACAGTCTGGAACCGCTACGGTTCGAATCCTGCCTCGGGCATGGATGTGTGTGATGTCCTTAGGTTAGTTAGGTTTAAGTAGTTCTAAGTTCTAGAGGACTGATGACCACTGCAGTTAAGTCCCATAGTGCTCAGAGCCATTTGAACCATTTGAACCCACACGCACACATGCAGGCATTGTTTACAATAAATCCGCACAGAGTGGAGTGAGTGCATAAAATTTAAGCTAGGTCGTCCGCTCAGTGGAATAAAGGCCGTCCTCTATCAGAGTCTAGAAGGGAAAATGCCAGGCAGGAACACGACGTCATCCAGCAGAATAACGCTGTCCAAACACAAGTCGTAGGCAGGCGTAGGTCGGTGTTACGTGGATAGCAAGCAATGACCGACAGCTGGGCAAGTTGCCGATAACAACTGAATGGGAATGCTGAGAAAAGCAGCAGGTCCAAAAAAGTTAAACTTTTCAGGAGACACAAAAAACGTTGCAATTCTTAAAATTATACTAAATTTCCGTTTCCTTCTTATTTTTAGTTAAAATGAATGCAGAGTGATGAATGCTAATACACTACATACTATCGTGTTATGTTTTCTGGACATTAGGCTAAAATTTAGGTAATAAACACGTGGGCTTTCTCAATGTTTTGTAGTAAATAAGCACAAATCAGTGCTTAACTTGATATCGACAAAAATGAACCAGATTACACTTATTTTCCAGGCTCTTTGGTATTACACTCCACACACGGTTCATTCTTTGACACATTTTGGCCAGTTGCATACGTCAGTGTAGAAGTTGTGGGTGATTTCATCAATATCAGAATCAGAGATTTTGTACCTTGTATTTCCTCAAAAAGTGGATATCTGAGATTTCTCAGTTTCTACTTTCAATTGATCCGGCACCAACAGCGGCCGCGCCTATATGGACAGGTGCCTGCACGTCAAGATGACGTTTTCCATTAAAAGCAAGGATTTGCGGGAACTTGAACGATGCCTTGCGCATGGGTGCACCAGGGTGGCTATTTCAGCAGATTAGGAGTCTTTAATCAAATGTAAGTATATGGATCTTGAGACTTTTTCAAGTCTCAAAATTTTTAGATTTATATGAGTAGACTGAAGCAACGAATAAAAATTTGTATGTAGCCCAGAATTAGAAACTGGGCTTCCTGCTTACTAGGCAAATACACCAACCGCTACGCAACCCTACAAAACTGACTTTGCATACCCGCACGGATTCTCCTAGCACACTTCCTTCCTCAGTACAAATTCTCATTCACTCGCCACCCAACCAACTTGGTTTTCCCTTTAAACTCTAAGAGCATTCGACTGAGAATGCTTCACGGTTGACAGCTATTAGTCGTTCATCTTTGGCGCATGCGCACTTAACCTGCGATAGCTTCCGTCCTCTTATTTTGTGGCCACACCTAGACCGAAGATGACTCTTCGGTGATCATAAGCAAATATTACTATTTACTTGACTTTGATTGAGCGCATCGAAATTTTTTTGGACGCCAAGGATCTGAAGCTCTCGGCTCAGTGGACTGTGATTTCAAGTCCGGTTCGAAGTCTCTAATCCACATTTCATTGATAGTGACAATTCGACATAAGAATCCTTCACCTTCATCGTCGAATCGTTACATGAGCAAGGTTCCAATGCCCAGGCGTTTCTGCTTCTCTTCAGCAGTCAAAGAGTGTGGGACCCATCTCGCAGAAATATTTCTCTTCTGCAAATCATTTGTCAAAATACGGAAAACTGATGCTGGGGGAATTCCTGTGGCTTCAGAGACTGCCTCACAAGTCGCACTCCGATCTTCTTCAAGAGTGTCTCGCGCAAGTTTCACTCTTCGTTTATCTGTTCACGTTATCGGCCTTCCAAGCCTTGGATTATCGTCTATGCTTATACAACTAACACGAAAACGATTCACCCAACGTAAAGCCACCACAAACTTCACTTAACGCACTGCAAATTTGTGTCGAGTTTTTTCCGCGTAAAAGTTTCGATCTCGATGTACGACCTCTGGTCTTCAACATTCGTAGTACCCGAGACACCTGCAGGGTCCATTTCTACCTCTCTCCAATTTTATGCTGGAGTTGTTGTTGTTGTTGTGGTCTTCAGTCCTGAGACTGGTTTGATGCAGCTCTCCATGCTACTCCATCTTGTGCAGGCTTCTGCATCTCCCAGTACCTACTACAGCACACATTCTCCTGAATCTGCTTAGTGTATTCATCTCTTAGTTTCCCTCTACGATTTTTACCCTCCACGCTGACCTCCAATACTAAATTGGTGATCCCTTCATCTTATACCCTCCTTTCAAGACACTGTCCATTCCGTTCAACTGCTCTTCCAAGTTCCTTGCTGTCTCTGACAGAATTACAATGTCATCAGCAAACCTCAAAGTTTTTATTTCTTCTCCGTGGATTTTAATACCTACACCGAATTTTTCTTTTGTTTCCCTTACTGCTTGCTCAATATACAGATTGGATAACATTGGGGAGAGGCTACAACCCTGTCTCACTCCCTTCCCAACCACTGCTTCCCTTTCATGCCCCTCGACTCATATAACTGCCATAAGGTTTCTGTACAAATTGTAAATAGCCTTTTGCTCCCTGTATTTTACCCCTGCCGCCTTCAGAATTTGAAAGAGAGTATTCCAGTCAACACTGTCAAAAGCTTTCTCTAAGTCTACAAATGCTAGAAACGTAGGTTTGTCTTTCCTTAATCTATCTTCTAAGATAAGTCGTAGGATCAGTATTGCCTCACGTGTTCCAATATTTCTGGGGAATCCAAATTGATCTTCCCCGAGTTCGGCTTCTACTAGTTTTTCCATTCGTCTGTAAAGAATTCGAGTTAGTATTTTGCAGCCGTGATTTACTAAGCTGATAGTTCGGTAATTTTCACATCTGTCAACGCCTGCTTTCTTTGGGACTGGAATTATTATATTCTTATTGAATCTGGGGGTTTTTAGCCTGTCTCATACATCTTGCTGACCAGATGGTAGAGTTTTGTCAGGACTGGGTCTCCCAAGGCTGTCAGTAGTTCTAATGGAATGTTATCTACTCCCGGGGCCTTGTGAGTACAAAGCAAGAAAACAAAAACACGCCCTTTTTTCTCAATCTCCCAACTACTACTGACGTAATTTCCATTGTTGCTGTATCAAACAATCCATAGTAACATCGAAGTGTGCATCATTACACAGCAGCAATAATAAAGCGTTTGAAGGTATAAAACGAATATTTATACAGTTTCTGCAAATGGCCACATCGACTAACCCGGTGGTCTTTTGTCTGTGCCTTACCGGAGCTCTTTGGGCGCCGTTGTGCTTTAGAGGGACAAAAGCTGGCAGGTATTGGTTCGGGAGCGGCGGCGAGGTAATGGGATGCGCGGCAGGACGCGCTGTTTACGTATTTAGCCGCGTCACCCCGGCGCTGGCGCCCTCGCCCAGGGAGCAGCGCGCCGCGGCGGTGTTTGCGGCGCTCGTTGACATTCGGGCCGCGCCGGCGAGGGCGGCCGGCGGCCTGTTTACCCTCCGGCCGCGACAGCCGGGACAGGCCGGCGCGCCCACAGTCGCCTCACGCGCCCGACATAATTCCTACACAGCGCCCCCTGCCCTGCCCTGTCCTGCCGGCCCTAATGGAGCCCTACCTGCCCTGAAATATTTATCAGCCGCCTCACCGGGCTGCCGACAGCCGCGTCTTGGCGGCCTCTGCGCTTCGGACACTCTCGCCCTTCCGATACACGTACGCGAGGCTATTCACAGACACTGCTAGCCCTTGTAATTGCGATACCGTGATCGTGGAGAGAAACAAATGCTGAATTGGCATGCAGTATACTACATACTTCAGTATACACTCTAAGGCAAAAAAAAGCGATAAAGCGATGCACTACGAAGAAATTATCCGAAGGGGACGGAAATCGGTAGATGTGATGTACTTTTACTGACAAACAGATGTTTACAATTTCAGAAAAATTCGATTATTCGAGAGAAACAATTCACAAATTCATAAAATCAATTATGCATTGGTCCAACTCTGGCTCTTATGCAAGCAGTTATTCGCCTTGGCACTGACTGATAGAGTTGTTTGGCGTCCTCCTCAGGGATATTGTGCCATTTCTGTCCAAATGGCGCATTAGATCGTCAAAATGGTTCGAGCGCCCTGCCCATAAAGCTCCAAACGTTCTCAAAAATGGTCCAAATGGCTCTGTGCACTACGGGACTTAACTTCTGAGGTCATCAGTCCCCTAGAACTTAGAACTACTTAAACCTAACTAACCTAAGGACATCACACACATCCATGCCCGAGGCAAGATTCGAACCTGCGAACGTAGCGGTCGCGCGGTTCCAGACTGTAGCGCCCAGAACCGCTCGGCCACACCGGCCGGCCAAACGTTCTTAATTGAGGAGAAAGCCGAAGACATTGCCTGCCAAGGTAGTGTTTGGGAAACGCAAAGACAAGCAGTGGAAACTGCCGTGTGCAGGTGGGCATTATGTAAGCCTATCATGGCTAAACAAAACGAGAGGTAAAATCTCGTCTGCGTGCCATTGAGCTCAAAGGCCGCCACGGGTGACACCAGCAATGGTTCTTGCGATGAAGTGAAATGGCACCCCAGAGAAACACTCATGGTTGTCGCTCCATATAGCACGCGACACTCAGAGTAGTATCCCATCTCAATTTGGGGCATCTTCGCTGGTCGACGTGGCCCTGAATCTCGTTGACTGAAGTAGAATTGTCTTCAGTGATGAGTTCCACTTCGAGCCGAGCCCCGAGAGTTTCTGCTGCCTAACTTTGTGTTTGCCAAACCCATCTTCGCCAACACGTCACCAGATCTCTCCCCAGTGGAGAGCGTTTGGAGCAGTATAGGTAGGGCCTTCCAATCAGCTCGGAATTTTGACGATCCAACGCGACGATTGGACAGAATGTACACTGAATGTATGTACATTGAATGTATGTATCTGGACACGTGTTTGTGGACATTAATAAACGATGTATCGACCCTTCACCTTTATGATGGCATGAACTTTATTGGGGACATCTGCAGCAAAATGTCTGAAAGTCCATGGAGGAATGGCAGCCCATTGTCGGTCAGAGAAGGTTATGGTGGTGAACCATGGAATGTGGATCGAAGTTCTAACTCATTGTCTAGTGAGAGCCGTTCAGGTGGTGTCTGTGGGCAGGTTAGCCCATTTCATGAATGTTACTACCCACCAAACATTGCTTCACAGATGCGCTGTCATGCTGATTCAAAGAATCATTGTCTCTGATGAAAGATTCTCCTACAATACCCAATACAAAATGCTGTTAAACGTGTTCACAAGTAGTGGGATGACGGTGGCATGGGTGCAATTTTGATATCAAATTGACTAGCAAATTAATTAAATTGATCAATTAATTACCCTCAAAACCAGCCCCAACCCCCACCCCAGGATGACATCATGTGTTTTCCTCTGCCAGCACACGGGTCCCCAACCCCTCCCCTTCACTGCTCCTCCCCCTCCGCCACCTATCCTATTGGAGGGAATTCGAAATTTTGGCGGCAATTTCTTCGTCTAAAAGCTGTGACATTCCAGCCCAACTGGGAATTGGTGGGAAATTCAAAATAGCGATGCTCTTTCTAGGACTCGATCCCTGATACTTTTCGATGGAAAGCCCAAGTGTACCCTACTCCAAGCACAATTATACCACTAGAGGCACTTGAAATTGGCAGTAGCCAATAGGAATGCAGCATCCGATCACATCAGAGATATAAGGCGGGACAAGTAGGTCTGCACCCTGTTGCAGTCAGTCAGTCAGCATTTAGTGCCTGCCGACATTGTCCATTACCGTCCAGCCGCAGCGGCAGCAGAACAGGAAGAAGCCTCAGAAGAGTAAATACTCCTTGCTTAACATCTGTATTTATTGCCATGTGTAGGGGTCTGCAGCAGTGACGTGTCCCAGCCTGTCAGGACCCACAGCAGTGGCAGCATCCTGGGTTCTGTTTGCACACCTGTTCAGCCTGTAGGAGCGGGACAATGAGCTGTCACTGTCGGTGGAAGACAAATGCTTCAAATGGCTCTGAGCACTATCGGACTACACATCTGAGGCCATCAGTCCCCTAGAACTTAGAACTACTTAAACCTAACTAACCTAAGGACAGCACACACATCCATGCCCGAGGCAGGATTCGAACCTGCGGCCGTAGCAGTCGCCCAGTTCCGGACTGAAGCGCCTAGAACCGCTCGGCCACCGCGGCCGGTGGTTGAAGACACCCAGCCAGCCCCTGACTCGCTGAAGTGCACCAGCGGCCCTAATCAGCGTGATGCATGAGTGTAATGGACTCCACCATATCTGCATCGCAGAATATTCTAGTGATACTGCATAGACAAAGTGATGAAATAGCGGATGAGAAGATACCACTACTGTTCCCTTCAGTGTACAATTTAACCATTAGTGGCTCGAAGCTTTTACATACTGTTATAGAAGCATCTACAGGAAGAGACTGGCGTGTTGTGACAGAGACTGAGAATGCAGCTAAAAGTGTTAAAGTGCAGTATACAGAGGCGTGTCGTGCAAAAGCCTGCATCAAGCGGCAGTTGACCGCCGGGAATCGTCCGAGCAATTCAGACATTTACTGTGCGGCTCTAACTCTGTCCATTACAACAGTGTACTATGACTCTGCACTGCATGTGAAATAGGGTGGTACACCCCTTTACCTACGGTATTCCACCGTCACGACCTTCTTCGGTCTACAGACGGTGCTATCCATTGTGTTGGAAATGGCTGCCTTGTGTTAAAGCTTTGTACAGGGGCATTGCAGAGCATCTCTGTACGAACAGTGCGCATTTAGACGACTTAAAATAGTGGGTCAACATCGTGCCAACTGAAACTAGCGTACTACCAATAAGTTTAAGAGAAATACATGCTGAATTCTGTGCTTACAAGAATGCTTCATTTTCAGATAAAGAAAGAACCTGTTGATGTAGTGCATCCCATGTGTGATTGCTGAATAAAAATGTATATAGCCATGTATGTGTTTTTATTGCTTACCTGTCGTTATATTGCAAGTACTAAAGCTCTTACTACCAATATTTTCATTGCAAACATGCAACAACAGAAAATTATATTATTCAACTAAGTTCTCTGTAAAAGCCCATTGCACGCCAGTACCTGACACAGTCGGTATCATGGCAGGCACAGCGTTCATTATTTTCTATAAAAACCCATTGCACGGCAGTGCCTACTGTAGCATGTATCATGGCAGGGTTGTTGTAAGGACTGGAGATGGGATGGCGTGCAAGAAGACCGGCAGAGGAATGGCGAACTCCTTCCTGACAACATATTTGCAATAATTGTAGGTCCATCCAATTGTGGCAAGACAAATGTTCTCATGTCACTGCTAACGCATTTTAATGGAGTCTGCTTTGAGCATGTATGTGTGTTCTCAAAAAAAGTGTTTGAGCCCAAATACCAGCTATTACAACAGACACTGCAGGGTGTGGCTGGTGTGCCATACATGGCATACAGTGAGAGCAGTTATATCCCTTCACTGGAAAAGTGAAGCCAAACACAGTATTCATATTTGACAATGTTTCTGTGGAAGGCCAAGATGAAATTCCACGATATTTTTGTTTTGGTCGCCATATGACTGTTCATGTATTTTATCTGACAATGAGTCAGACATATTCCAGCATCCCAAAACAGGTGGTGATGCATATTGCAAACCTAATTATAGTATTGAAACAGGATAATCTGAATTTAAAACATGATTACATGGCTCATGTGGAACTGATATGTCATTCAATGATTTAGCAAATATATGTGCAGATTGCTGAAATCACCCAGAGTATGGGTCTCTTGTTATTGATAAAACAATAAAATTGAATGATGGTAGGTGCAGACGGATCTTCCAGGAGATCCTATGTATATATAACCATTCAAAGAGATGAGTACCTCAGTATACACATCACCATGGATAAATTCACATGCATGCTGGGAGCTCAATCTCATACGATGGATGTACATAGACAAAATATTCGCTTGTACAAGGACGCGAAAATTCTAACTCTCGAACGTAAAGTCGGAGGCGTATGCAAGGAACTAGAGACGTATTGTCACATCCCTCTGAGGCTGAACAGGACACTAAATGATCGGGTTAATGATATGTGATAGAAAGTAAACGACTTAACTGAGGGGGAAATAGCCGTTGTTGAGAAGGAGACATTATATGAACGGCTTAATGAAACTGAAAAGAAAGTAGGCTACTTAATTGAAGGTAAAATAGCTGTTACCGAGAAGGGGACCAGCATAAGAAGAAGAGCGGATATATAAAACCTCACACTGCACGAAAGTGCAAATAGTACACAAGCAGGAGATGTTCACAAAACACGGAAGGCCATTCGAGAGAAGTTATGGTATCTGAGGTTAGGTCATTCGAGAGGTAGAAGCCATTGTGAGAAACTATTGAACCAGATAATCAATCTCAGCGAAATTCCACAACGACGACGATGACGCTCTTGATGATTTCATTAACCATCACAGCGACGATAGGATAGACAAAACATTCAGTGTCAATGGTGAAAACAAAACACGTTGGGTTCGCAGTCTATAACTTTAACTGATAACACAATACAGATCATCAATAGACAGTTTTAAAGAACACCTGGTCTACTGAACCTTATTTTCCTAAGACACAGAAAAATCGTAAATTATTCGCTTAAAGATGTGGAAATGTATCGTGAAATATTACATTTGACTGATCTGCGTAAGAATGCAAAAAGCCCTAGCAATGTTAAATACAAATTCACTACAAAACCTAAATCTGAAGGTGAAAAAACCAAACAGCAGTGGTGAAGGTATTGATATTCAGCATAAAAGAGTGAGCAATCGACTCCAGCACTATATCTATTATGACGACCCCAATGAGCTAATAGATCAGCTACGACTGCTCACGGTATCAGCTGCCGCTAGTAATACAGCTCATTCGAATGTAGCTGCTTTAATAATTTCTGAACTTAGGAAAGAGGTATCATCGAATAAATATGGAGACTGTAGTTCGAGAGCTGCACAAACCAGCCTGCAAAACATACACTCGTAGATATGAATGATTAAAGATTTGGATGACTTGTGGCAGGCGGATCTTGTCGACATGAGGGAATATTCACATGTGAATAACGGATTCAAGTACATTTTAATGGAAATTGATACTTATACTAAATTTGTCTGGGCATTACCCGTGAAAGCGAAAGCAGGGAAGGATGTCACACACGTGTTTGAGCGATTTCTGCAGACGGGGACGAATCAAAGCCCAGACAACCTTTAAACAGATCACGGAAGCGAGTTTTACAATAGATATTTCAGCGCTGTAAAAAAGGAGCGGTATGGACTACATCACTACCCGACATTCCCCCACCTGTCCGCCTGCTCAGCCAAGAGCCAACATATTCGCCTACCATGCTGCGGGCCCAGTTTCGATTCCCAGCTGCATTGAAGATTTTCTCCACTCGTGGACTGGGTGTTATGTTGTCCTCATCATCACCAATACGCAAGTCGCCCAGTGTGACATCACCTGAAATAAGACTTGCACCTGGCGGCTGGACTTCCTTGGTTGTGGCCTCCTGGCCAACAATGCCACATGATCATTTCTTTACATTTTCATTCACCCACCTGAAACGAGTATCGTGGAACTTCTGAACAGAAAAGTGAAAGCCCAAATGTGGAAGCGATTTAGTCTTCGTGGTTCACACTCATGGACCGATATCCTCCCACAAATAATTGCACAGCATAGTAGAACTAAACATCGCTCAATAAAAGTGAGACCAATCGATGTTCATGATAACTGACTTCAAGATTCCGTATGCTATCGTATTATAAAGCTAGATCCAAGCAAACTGTAATTTGATGTAGGTGATTTAGTGCGTATTTCAAAACACAAGACAGGATTTGAGAAGTCATACATGCCAAAATGGTCAACCGAGATACTCACAGGTTCCAAAGTGCAGAGAACGAATCCTAGAACCTACCTCTTAAAGGACAACAGTGGTACTGAAATTGCATGATGCTTGTACACAGAAGAGTTACAGAAGAGCTCAGAACCAGATGTGTATCTCTTAGAGGGGATCATATGGCACCGAGGGAATAGAGCGTTAGTTAAACAGCTTGGTTTTCCCAAATCATGAAACAGCTGAGCCGCCGACCTGACGATCTGCAGACCACGACCACCTCAGTAGCATAACATATGTGACAGGAGATGCATTAAAGAAGGAGGCGATATTCTTGACAAACTATCAGATGAATTACACATTCCTGGATACATCTATTGTGGACCTGGAACAAAACTGCAAAAACGATTGGCACATGGTGATAAGGGGATAAATCTACTCGACGAAGCATATATGGACCACGACACTGCTTACGCAGCAAACAGATCGTCACACCGCCGCTCGAATTTTAGGTGATGAAGCTAAGGCAATACATATGAGAAAAGATATTGGTATAGGTCAACGCACTGCAACATTTGCAGTGAAAAAACTATGCATGGTAAAGTTAAGGGGACATCGTACATGAAATTCGTTGATATTTAACATTTTTATGTTTTCTACTTCATAATGTACTTTGGACTTTCCTGAAAATTTTGGTGTATAATACACTAAAATCAGATAATTGTGACACCTTCAAATAATATTTTGAAAGGTAGGAGACAAGGTACTGGTAGAAGTAAAGCTGTGAGGACGGGGCGTGAGTCGCGCTTGGGTAGCTCAGTTGGTAGAGCACTTGCCCGCGAGAGGCAAAGGTCCCGAGTTCGAGTCTCGGTCCGGCACACAGTTTTAATCTGCCAGGAAAGTTTAATATTTTGAATGTTGATGTGTGACTGTCAAATTTCGCAGCTGTGCATATACTGCCACAGTTAAGCAGTCATATCCTGGGAACTACAGTCTAGAAGGCCGTGAATTGCTTTGTTTTTGCTTACTGCTACGCATCAGAAGTTGGCATTACGAATAAACAAGTCATTCCTTTGTTTCTTATACTAGTTTTCGTTGAAAGTAGTGTGATTGTCAGCTGTTTTTGTAGTAAGCTAATTTCTATTGATTTTTATACGTAAATAAAATGACTAAGCATAAAAGTAACTTCAAGAAACGCAAATTTGCGAGTGAAAGATATGTGAGACCCGCATTTTCTTCTGAAGTACTTGAAAACATGTGTGCTAGTTGTGAAGGAAACCACGATAATGTTTCTGACATGACCACACCCCATAGTACATCGAAAAGGAAAGTAACTTTCGAAACCTGTGACAGTGGCAATGATACTCTTCCTTTGGCAGTAATGGAGGAAATCAAACCTATTTACAGAGATTTGGCAAATCCTGAGCTACTAAAGAAGTATTTACATGGGAAGACCCAGAATGTGAATGAGTCCTTCAGTAATGTTGTGTGGTGCCGTGTGACTAAAAATGTATTTGTTGGCATTATGACTCTAAAGTTAGCAGTGTCTGACGCTGTAATAACTTTTAATGGTGGGAACTATGACAGACTTAAGGTTCTGGAGAAGTTAGGGATAAGATTTGGACATACCATAGCTAAAGGACTGCGAGAACTGGATGAGCGTCGAGTATGTGAATCAGAGTTAGCTGCTCAGCAAATGACAAAAGAAGCAAGAAAGAAAAGGAGTAGGCAAGCACTGGGCTGTTGTGACGCTGAAAAAGACACAGATTAAGGGCCAGGGCAATTCTAGAGCATAAAAGACGCAGAAATGTAAGTCTATAATTGGCGGGTTTGCTTCAAAATCCCAGGCAAGTCACAAAATACACATTCTGAGAAAACTGAAAAACAAAGTTTGACATCTAAAGAAGGTGTTTATTTTTGAGAAATTATAGAAGACAATATTACTGACTTATAGCCCTGTATTTTATGTGCAATACATAAAATTTTGAAATTAAAAATATACACATAAATAAATCAAAATTGCAATTATAAATATTTGGACTTACCTGGTTTTTGCACCAAAGACTTTAAAATCTGAAATACTGCATGCAAAATAGAATATACATAACATGAAAACAAAATAACAACCAATAAGGAATCAGAATTTACTTTTTATTAATTACCAGACATTTTACAATATCTTTTATCAGAAAAATTATACATTGTTTTGCATGCCCTATAATGTAAAGTATTCTGTCCAATGTAAATTTTTTAAGGATATTATCATTAACTAAATATAAAATCTACAGTCTCAGAACATTTTGTTGACCTGCTTGATTTACAGTTAAAGTACTTCATGGTCATTTAAAAATATTCTTATTCTGTTTCATGTGAGTGTGTTCACCGTTATCATTTCCTGCAGAGGGTAACAGTTTTTCATAGAAACCTATATCTGCAATAGGAATGTACTTTCTAACCAGTTTCAAGACATCATCATATTTGTGCCTTTTAAGAGGTAAAGGACCACCATACATTGATTCCCCTGGGAAGGTAATGTCACCTTTTATTGCCTTCATTAGTGGTGCAAACTCTGACATAATCATGTGCTGATTCTGGCTGGCTTTAAATATGTATTTGTGAACATAACTGTACTGCAATATTTTATACTGTGAAATTTTGAAACGCTCATTGTGTTTTGTTTTCATATTTGTTTTAAAGAACTGTTTAAAGTGGTCTTTGTAACTTTTGAACATGTTTTGTTTCATCGGAACAACAGTAAAGAATTTAGATGTTTTTCTAACAAGTGAATGCCACTCTTTCGGAAGGTGCAACCCAGTTACAACCCTTTTTCTCTTTTCAGTGTTCCCAAATTCCCTATCACAAGGCAAAAATGAGTGTCCCCGCTCTGGAAAGTAATGTGTAATTTTCTGAAATTTGTTAGTATATGCAAGGCTGAAGAGATACTGTAGAAGTGCCTCGTTTTTGTTGTGGGCAGCACAGTTACCTGAAAATAATACAATTTCAGTTGTATCAGCGGGAATGACATGTTTAAGGTATCAATCTAAGCAGGAAATAACTTCATCAGTACCCTTTTTGCCATCTCATTCTGTGTACATGAACATGTGAGGCTTTCCACTGCTGCAACAGTGATATTAAAGTTGTACATCCACAGTTGTCTCAGATAAAATAATCTGTTGAAGGAAGTACTGGAAGTGGCAAATTTTGCTCGTAATCAAATGCTAAACATGCAACAGCTCTATTTTCCCTAGCCCTTTTAGTCTCTTCCCTAAGTCGTTCATAGAATACTTCACTCTTTCGAAAATGTACTTCCTTCTCGAGTTCAAGCTCTCTTTTGTGTTCCAAAGCATCAGTACAATCTTCTATTAATTTCTTTAAAGAATCACACTTCTCACAAGTGTCACTTTTTGGGTGTCCAAATGAAATATTGAAATTAGCTTTAAAAAACCAAAATAATAGTCATATGTTATCCTGCAGTTTTGTACTTTTTCACCTGGTTTTAAGGCCTTAAAACATCTGCCTCATGATGTTCTAAATATAAATCAGTCAATTCTGGAGATAAAAATACTTTCTTGATATTACCTGCTCTACTGTAGTGCGATGTTTTCGCAGGGAACTGTTTTATGTGATTTATGACATTTTCTAAGTCATTATCACTCACTCTGTTAGGCCTGTTTTCATGTTTTCCTCTACGATCTGCGGGTGGACCAATATTTTTGGATGCAAATGAAGCTAAACGTTCAACCCATGCCTTCTTCATCCCATAATGGATGCAGAAAGCTTTTTTGCATAGTACATGTTGTTAAGTTTTAAGCTGAACCTGGAAAGACATAAAATATTATTTCAAAATCTTTCATGAATAAATTCGGTCTCCTGATTTTAAAAATGCGTATTATTTTGGGCTAATAATACTTCACTACATGTTATTACACAAATACGTACCTTGTAAACGTATGTGAAGTTACAAACTTGTGAATCTTCACCTTTTCTAGGCCTCCGCCGGTCAAATTGCTTTGGTGTAATAGATGCACACAAAAAGGCATCCTGTGCTTCGTTGTCGAAAGTGAGTTAAACTTTGTCAGTATTTCCTGTTTCTCCTTTGTATCAAGTACATCTAAACATTTTCTTTTGCAGTTGTATGCAGCCCCGGTTCACGAGCTGGAATAACCTTGCCATTACATGTGACATACGACTCACCACGTAGCCTTTTCAGTTTGTCTCCGTTTCTTTTCCATTTACTAGAATCATCTTTTATTTTCCTTGTTACACGTTCATATTCACTATCACTGCGTGAATCATCGGAAGACATGTCTTAAACACAACATACACTACAGATAAACAAAGAGAAACGCACGATCTGAACAACTTCAACTTCACATGCAGCCACATAAACAACACAACAGCCTGCCATGCTAGTGCTGCCACCTACTGGTGCAAGAACCAAGTAAGTCCAGGACTAATCTGTTTCTTCCACCAAACGCAACAATGCATATCTCATTCAGATCAGTCAGCAAAAGTTTGGTTCTTGCACCAAAAGATGCACGTTCAGATGTTATATCTCATGCCGATAACATTTCATTTTTGACCAGAAATGGACTTAACTGGTTTTTGCAGCAAACCTGTCAACTGGTAATAAAAAAGTTTTAAACCTCAATATCTCTGAACGACATTTTTTGCAATAAATGGCCCGTTTTCTAAAAAAGTGCTGATGGTAAAGACATGAAATTTTCACAGTAGCCAAGTTTGAGATTCAACACATATGGAACTAGAGTAATTAAAATGTCCTGAGTTGTTTTGTTTTTATGTTAATTTATTCACAAAATTCTGTCAAATAATTGACTGTGTGAAAAAAAAAGATAACTGCTCCACAATACAATTTTAGTAATAATTCTAGTTCAATCTATCTAGAAAGGTGCATTCAATAATTATGCAAAATTGTAAGTTGCTGTCTTTAAAAGTTTCCAAGATAATGGGTCACAAAATTCGATAATTTAACATTGGTAGCTTAGGACATACAATGTCCCCTTCAGTTGGGCTTGGGTCTGAAGAAGTTCAGCCAAGTTATGAGCGATGCACGTAGGGCGCTGAGGAAGAAGATGAAAACCAAAAGGTGCAGTAAGAACTGTATTCTGACAGCGTTGTATGCAGCTAATAGCGCCCTGAAGCAGAAAGGCGTGAGGAAAAGAAGATCGATTAAACCACACATGGTGCTACCAGAACCCAAGACGTCACGTGGAATTATTCCCTTCCTCATTCCTGTCGTAGCTGGTCTCTCGGCAGTGGGTTCACTTGCCAGGGATGTTACGGCTATTGTCAGGACGGTCAAGAATGCACAAAACTCTCAGGAGCAAGTGCAGGAGGTACGAAAACATAACCGCATGATGGAGGCAGCAGCCATCAGCAGAGGGCTATACTGGAAGCCATTCAAAAAAGGAGGAGGTCTCCTCATAAACAAAAAAAAGGCCCCATTGCAGTCCTGTCAGACAGAGCGCTTACAAATACAGATCTGCTATAGTTTGTTAAGAAGAAATTCAACATTCCGAGATTCAGAGGTATGTTTATGCGGAATACATTACCGAAGACTTTGTGGAAATCAGGATAACGTGGAACTGTGAATCTAAATGTAGCATATGTTAAAAAAGAAATACAAATAACGTCTATTATTTCGACTCATTCGGCGACCTCCAACCTCCAGAAGAATTATGAAGACACTTCACAGGCAGAAGACATGTGTTCTACAATTTTCCTGTGTGGTCATCTACGCATCACGTTCCTCCTGACGTTTATGAATGATATAAAACGACGGGCATTAAGCATCCATTCACCAACTGATGTTTGGATGTAATGACGTACAGTCTGACTGTAAAAGGTCGATCGTCTGTACTACGTGCGAATTACTTCTGACCAATTGATTTAAGCATTGCAAAATGAAGTATCGTCCTGACTGGACTGGAGACATACAACACCATCCAAAATATCACCGAGGCTAACAATAAAGTGCATCTGTAAATCAATGTTAAAAACCAAATTGTGTAAATTAAACCTGGGGCATACGATATTCACGGTATAAACGAAGTTTTAAAACAGTCTGGAAAAGGGACTGAGGTCCGTGCAAACATCAGTACACTTAAATCTTAAATAAGGGTGGTGAATGCATCGATTGACTTTGAGTAGGAAGGTTCAATAGGCCCACTACCAGGTTCCACAAAGGGGCAGGTTTTAAAGGTGGAGCCTACTAAATTTTACAAGTCTGATCAGGCAGTAGACATTCTCCCTCTCAGTACAATCCGTGCTGATTGTAACATTGCAACCAACTCCTATCTCAACGACAGATTGATTCATTCAACTTCCGGATTCTTCCCGTCATCTGGAACAGGGTATAAGATTGTTGGGATTCCTACCGACGCTATACACCTTCCAGTGATAGTTCAGACATTGGACTACCTGGAGCTGAATATTGTGGATCAGAATAAAATGGCCGAGCGGTTCTAGGCGCTTTAAGCTGGAGCCGCGCGACCGCTACGGTCGCAGGTTCGAATCCTGTCTCGGGCATGGATGAGTGTGATGCCCTTAGGTTAGTTAGGTTTAAGTACTTCTACGTTCTAGGGGACTGATGATCTCAGATGTTAAGTCCCATAGTGCTCCGAGCCATTTGAACCATTTGCACCAGAATAAAGAACTTGTTTCTTGGGATGGGAAAATCATTGTACGACTACATCTAAGACAGGATGGGTGCACACAGCGCACAGTACAGCACTTCGCAGCAGAACTGCAAGGTGATGACATGTACGAACTACGATTTTCTTTTAATCATTAGGCTTGGAACCTCGAAATGAGCCCGTCGCTCAATATATCTCAGTCTGTGGTATATGATGAGCGAATCATACGCCAGGAATTTCATCCATCATCAAGACGCTTTACCTCTTCAATGCAAGAGTGTCACATATTTGGATGGATCATTTAAGGAAAACGATGGTAGTCATACAGTGGAATCAAAGCTTACACGTAATGTTTTGGCACCCTTGTTCCCGGAAATACGCTATGAGCATAATGAGGTATAAATTGATCATACACGTAATGTTGGCATAACGTCAACGCTTAAAACATATGTCTCGTATCATCCTCAGATTTGAATGGTTTAGAAAATTCAGGATGGTTCACAGATGAGCCTGTGGACAGAGCAGCAAAGAGTACCGCCGATTTACTGCATGCATACCTCTGAAAATGCTTGTGGAGTACTTCGCAGACATGCAATGAATTATTATGAATGCTAAACAGGAACATATTCTGATTCAGAGTGCAACGAATAGCAAACTCAGACATTCAAGGAGCTCAAGAGGAGAATCAGATCATCATTAGTAAAAATATTTAGAAAATGCCACACAGCACTGTAGCAGACGAGAATCGTCTGAAGCTTTTAAAATTCTGAATACCGGTACATATCTGCCATTAACTTTTCGTTCATTAGATGTTTTTGGGTATCCAGTGCTACCGACAGTAAGCAGACAAATATGAGCTATTAAAACCTCCGTGGAGATGGAAACGCGGAGATTCATCAACTTGCATTTCAGAGCAATATAAGGGGGAGTTTAGCAAGTGATTCCACCATATTTGACCACTGTAATGTAACTAATGCCAGAGTCTACTTGAATTCAGAATTTTTTCTGTATGACAGTTTACTGCTACAGTGGGACCACAATGTGTACAGTCTAGCATTTGACATGTACGCAAGGCTCTGTGCTTCTTACTATGAAGGTGTTTAAGAGGAATGTTGCCTACTCAGTCCACGGTAATTCAAGGAGCTGGCACCAATCATCGTAATAGACTGTTCTAAGCAGAATAAGATAATTAAATCAGCACCAGTAAATGTACGATTCTAATCTGATCCTCGTCGAATTTCCCAGAACACACTGCAGTGTATGTTCCAGTTCTGCATGACCATGTGATTAACTATTGCCCACTTACTGGTGTTGTGCAATGTGCTGTATAAATGACTATGTGCTGTCATACCCAGAGCATTTCTCAATTACAGCCGAGAGTGTGAACTTGGTTGTTGACATTCAAGGTTCTATGGTGATGAGTGCAGACAATTCATGCTTAAATATGTTGCATTCATAACACACACAGAGGATGCCGGTATAACAGAGACGTTACCAGCAAGCATTTCATTACTGAGGCCTTTCAAGGATGTGAATTGGCATAAAACTTGGAGGAAAGCAAAGTGGCTAACACGTTTCTTCCATGGACTGCTCTGGGGCACTCCTGGTATACTATATAAAGATATAATGACGTCATTTCGAATATTCGATCGTCCTGATACAATCATCTACGTCAAAGGTGAGGAGAACGTCAGATGGATGCAGCAAATTTTCAAGTTTGCGTCTATTCACGACGTGTAATTCTATGGGTGCCCTGCTTCCCATCAGCTCAATAAGAAGAAGATGTGTGAAAACTGTGTTGTGTCTGCTTATGAAAATGTAAAATTATTTTTAGGTTGGATTAATGAAAATAAATGAATTTTTACCATTCTGTGTTTTTGTTTCTTTCTACCTAGCTCCCATTTAGTTAGTATGTAGCTTTGTCTACATCCTACATCTGTGGCTTGGTTCAAGCACAGTTGATATAATTTCAGACATGTTTGCCATATGTCTTTGGAAGCAGACACGATCACGGGCCACTTGTTCCCAGAAACCTATACGTGCAGCACGATAGGCGAAATCCCATTCTATGATCACATATATTTTGTTTTCATCCCTCTTAAACGTTACCTCCCTCATGCTCCAAACTAATACCTTGTGCATCTTGCATAGCCTTTATATACATTTGTATGGGTAGAGATTTGTGAAATAAGAACAAAGACGTATGGTAACAAACATCTTTTCCTTTTTATTCAGACATAAATATTCATAGTAGTAATACAACTTTTAATGAACAAATATTGTTGTTTTTACAACACACGAAGTAATACTACTTTTTAAATTCAAATTTTTTGTTACTGTTTGAATTTTTTATTCATTTATTGGTTTCACGAATAATAGTGCTGGTTGAAAAATGTTTTTACTTTACATTGCAGTATTGATGACAGCTACTGCAGAGGTATAGTTTCCCTTACACTAATACTATTATTGTTACTATTGGAATTCCACCCACACAGAAGACTTAATTTATACGTTGGACCAGGTAGATCTTAACATTTTCCACCTCAAGCAGCTGAAATAACGTAATAACACAAGGAAGTGGTTGGCCCTAAAACGTTCATTCCAGACAGCTGCACCAAAATAAACTGGTTGGAACTCACACCTAAAACTAGTATAACTTGGACAGCTAGCAGTAGGTGAAGCTTAAAAACTATTCTATTCACACATGCACTCACACAATCATAAAAACATATGAAGTGCAAAAGAGAGAAAGGTGGTAAAGTATCTTTTTCTTTCATTTACAATTTTTAACACAGGCAAACGTATTTACACAGACATCCACACTCAAACGCACTCACAAGCATACGCAGAGACACATAAGCAATCACACGCGCAGGAACACCCTACATCACACACATGCAATATTTACGGTATGATAAAAGTCATATTGTTTGGTACAAGCTTTCACTCAGCCAGTCACTCACTCCATCTCATTCATACCATTGGAGTCCCCACCCCTTCTCATGGTTCAAGTAAATACTGTGACTATGGCAGAGTTTCGATCTCGTCATCACAAATGGCTCTTTTATCATCATGAGGTAAGCATCTGACTTCAGATTGCAGCACAGTGTACACCCCACGATCTTGTGATCGAATACTTGTTTGCTATACTCTATGT